>NC_079419.1:25854205-26059205 GCF_026213295.1 Gadus chalcogrammus | reverse complement strand
CCACGCTGTTGAACGCTGATTGGCTGTCATCACACGAAATTCGCGTCAGTTTAAATATTTCAAGTCAAGCGAATTTGTCACGCCACAAATCCTCATGAACGCGCTCGCCTGTGCACGGCGAAAGTATGCTGTGACAAATCAAAACTTATCGCCGGTTTTCCCTCGCAAAAGAATTGCCCGATACGGCTCACTTTGTATGGGATCCTGTCGCCCCGTTGCGTTTGGTGCGAACGCACACATTTTTATCTTAAAAAAAACGGGGACAGAGTTTTATTTTTATTTTCCCGGGGATAGGCAACCAAAAGCTGTGACTGTCCCCTGAAACCGGGAACGTCTGGACACTCCATCATGGATACTTCCAAGACAAATAATATTCACGTTAAACTTTCAAAGACAGCAACCATACCTACATAGCTCTCATTCTTTACTTTCAGAAACCGGTCGAAAATTGTGAAATTCCCCAACCATTCAGGAGTTACGGTACATAGAAGCTCACGTTAAAAATACTTCAGGTGCTGGTGAATCTTGTCTCTGTGATTTGACGGTAGTTCTGTGGAAGTGGTGTGGGCTACCGTAATGATTAATATACGGGCGCAAGCTCTATTTCTCCGCTTGATAGTTTTTGAACGATCTAGATAGCATAAACGGTTTAGTTACGGGAATGAGGAGTGCGCATGCGCACGAAAGTTCCGGCGCAAATTAGACCCCCCCCCCCCCCCCCCAAAACAGAAACTCCTCAGATCTGCATGAACCACACAAGTGACCCATTTGGCCGTCAAAAAAGTGAGTCTCACTTAAAAAGTGAGCTGTTTGCATCCCTGTGTTATTAGTTGAGTTTTAGTCACAGAATGATATGGTTTGGACTGTTGGAATAAGTGGAGGCTCAGCTTTCATGTAATATATAGTTTGTGAGGGTCCAATTTCATGAAAAAGATCGCTATTGCTGTGCATGTGCACAGTTATGAAACCCAAAACCGTGTTCTTGCATATGACTTTCCTTGGTAATTTGCCTCAATCCAAAGTACTTCCAAACTGCACTCCTCCATCACTACTCCATTTTCCTTCTACCTAAACCGTTCGCGGAGGCGCTGCACTTGCGATGCTAGCTTTGTTGGCTAACCTTTAGCTAACACCTTCGAATCACGGCCAGAGAACGCACTGCGAGTGACAGAAGGCGGGGCTATATTCGCACTGAAGCGATGCGTGTCTGTTAACTTGCTTTCCGAGAGAAGAGAAGACGGCGCGCTGATCAATTGCAAACACTTATATTTTGTGTTATTTTGCGGCAAAAAAGGTTGTTCTGCAGTTTTTAAAAACATTTGAATAAATAGCCTTTATATTAACATCCACCCAAAATCCACTTGCCCGTTCGGGCAACCAGAAATCAATCTCAACTTGCCCAAATATGACTTTTGGTTGCCCCGGGCAAGCGGGCAAACGTTAATGTCGAGGCCTGCTGCATGTTGGTCTATTTATCTGTTGCTCTCTCTGTCTGTCTTTCTACCTCCCGGCCTTTAGTTCTGCTTGTCTCCCTGTCTCCCTGTTAGTCTATCTGGGTGTCTTTCTGTCTGTCTGCCTGTCTCCCTGTACTGAGTGGTACTTCCTGTGTGTCCAGATGGGAGGCCAGCACCTGGAGTGAGTGTTCGCGAACGTGTGGCGAGGGCTTCCAGTTCCGGCTGGTTCGATGCTGGAGGATGCTGTCCCCTGGGCTGGACAGCTCTGTGTACAGCGACCTCTGCACCCTCGCTGAGCTGGAGAGACCCCCGGAGAGACGGCCTTGCAAGAGCCCTGCCTGTGGGGCACAGTGGGAGGTGGCAGAATGGGCAGAGGTACAGCGGTCTCCCAAGGACAAACCCTAGCCCTAACCTTAACCCTAACCCAAACCTTATTACTAATACTAACCCTAACCCTATTACTAATACTAAACCTAACCTTAATCCTAACCCAAACCCTATTATTAATACTTACCCTAACCCAATTGCTAATAATAACCCTAACCCTAACCTTAACCCGAACCCAATTACTAATACTAATACTAAACCTAACCCTACTACTAATACTATACTATTATTAATACCATTCCTCTACCCCTCGTTCTAGCTCTACCACTTGCCCTAGCCCCATCACTAACCTAATCTGACCACCAACTAGTGGCCCTATTTTTGGCCCCAGTCCAAACACTAACCTAATCCCACCACCAACTACAAGCCCTAGTTTTATCTCTAGCCCCAGCAGCATGTAAGCTAGACAACCTGGGGTCTGCAACCCGACCTAGATACATGGTTACAGAGAGCGACAGCAATGTATCATCCACCTAGATGTTGCAACAACTGAAATCTTGTTGTTTACTTTTGAAAAGTTTGTTACACTCCAATAGTATAATGCCGCTTTTCCACCAAACATGTAGCTCGACTCGACTCGACTCGACTCGACACGACTCGACTCGACTCGACACGACTCGACACGGTAGCAGCACGGGTCGTTTTCCACCGCAAATAGTACCTCGTGGACGTGGGCGGGGTCGGCTGTGCGAAAGGGCTGTGACGTATTTTTGTACGCGACGCAAACAACACCTACGCAACCCACACATGGACCGAACCCACATAACAACAATGGAGGACATCGATAACATTACTATTATTAGCTGGCATGTTGAAGAAGTTGAAGAAGTGGAATATGTTGGCTGCGGCACTGCTATGGCTGTTACCAGCATAGTTGCCATGTCGCTCTCGTGACTTCGTCACACTCTCTGGCCAATCAGTGGCCGGCCGTCTGCCGACGTCACCTTTTAGCATCGGCTCAGCCGCTTGGAACCTAGAGCGAGGGGGTACTAGAAAAAGCAGCCACTTCAGGTACCAGATACCATGTTTTCGCGGTGGAAACGCAAAAAATGCGAGCTGAGTCGAGCCGAGTCGAGTCGTGTCGAGCTGGTACCATGCAGTGGAAAAGCGGCATAATACAACACTGGAGTTGTGTTCACCAGTTAGAGGTAAAAAAAAGATGGTGGGTTTTTATTTTGCCATCTATTATCAACAGATTGGGTTGTATAGTTAAGCAATAGATCACGACAGGCTGTGGTATGTGCTCATTATACCACTGTTAAGGGCGTTGTCCGGCCCCGACCCGCAGCGGAGGGCCGGCGACCCCCTTCACAGTGGTATAATGAGCACATGCCACTGACTGAAGTGATCTATTGCTTTTATACAACGGTTACTGTTATGGCGAAACGAAAGTCATAGACACACTACATTTAAAAAGAAACCAAGAAAGTCAAAATAGACGTTTAATTGAAGAATACAAAAAAGTAGTCCCTCCTGGCTGCCGCTATGCATCGACGGTCGCTATGCAACACACTTTAGCGTCCCTCCGAGAGAAGGCTCCGATGGAGCGGTTCGCCGGCAATTTATTCTATGGAGCAGTTCACTCGCCGTGTGCCTAAGCTTTCGTTAGTCTCTCCATCGCCTTGCTCACTCCCGGAGTAACAACATTTACACGCTCTCCATCATCCAACATATGTTTTACTTTGTAACTGTTTCTACTTCCAGGCGCGGAGTGATATGCAAACTTTCACAAAATGATCGGGCGTCATAGCAGTTATGTATACGCTCATTATACAACAGTTGGGAACCAATCAGATCGCTGGATTTAGGTCCCCCGTTGTATAATTAAGCAATAGATCACGACAGGCTGTGGTATATTCTCATTATACCACTGTTAAGGGGCGTTGTCCGGCCCTGACGCGCAGCGGAGGGCCGCCGACCCCCTTCACAGTGGTATAATGAGCGCATACCACTGACTGAAGTGATCTATTGCTTTTATACAATGGTTACTATTATGGCAAAACGAAAGTCATAGACACACTACATTTAAAAAAAAAAAACAAGAAAGTCAAAGTAGCTGTTTTATTAAAGAATACAAAAAAGTAGTCCCTCCTGGCTGCCTTCAAAATGCACGACGGTTGCTATGCAACACACTTTAGCGGGCAATTTATCCTATGGAGCAGTTCACTCGCTGTGTGCCTAAGCTTTCGTTAGTCTCTCCATAGCCTTGCTCACTCCCGGAGTAACAACATTTACACCCTCTCCATCATTCAACATATTTTTTACTTTGTAACTGTTTCTACTTCCAGGCGCGGAGTGATATGCAAACTTTCACAAAATGATTGGGCGTCATAGCAGTTATGTATACGCTCATTATACAACAGTTAGGAACCAATCAGATCGCTGGATTTAAGCCACCTGTTGTATAATTGGTTGATAAATCACCATATGCTGTATGTTTGTTGTCCTGGAAATTTGCATATTTGTTTCACAAAGATATAAATTGAAAGTTGCAGGTAACATTGTTACCTGCAATTTGCGCCTCAGACAAACTGTGCAGAAGCATTGCGCTCACTGAAAATGTCAACTATGCACCAATCAACGTCGGCACCGCCCACATTTCCCACGGCACTTTGTATATAATGCGGCGCATTCCGCCTCTCATCCTCCACGCTATTCTTTCAGCATTTGGAGGGTACAGCAGGTGGGAAACTAGACGGCTACGCCTACAATCATAGAACTAGATTTATAATATCATAACTATCGTTCTATTTCATGTAGGTCTACGCCGTCTAGGGTTTGCCTTATGGGCTAAGGCGAAAGCTGCGAGCGGAGCCCAAACAATTTCATTTAATTTCATTTTCATTTATTTATTTATTTAAAGGACAGTGCACATTGATCAACATTTCTGTAAATGTGCTAATTTTCAACATTGTCGGACCGCAGTCAAAATCTTAAGTCACCAGGGCACATCAGACTAAAAAAAGCCAAGGATGTGCAAAACACAACTGATTAATAAAAAAAGAATTCCTCCTAGATCAAGCAAGGCGAAGATATAAGAAAAAAGTGAGTCTGTAAAAACTATGGCTCAATCTGTGCTTCATGGAATCCATGAGAAGGAAAAGAAAAACCAGCGTAATACGGTTTCTATTAGGTCAGCTACCACTGGGGGCGGAGCTATGGAGTCCCAACTTTCCAATAAGGAACTTCTCTCGTCCGTTTCTTATTTGAAAAAACGGCGGGAATGCTATACTGGCAGACAAATCCAACTCGTCAACTGGCGAGCCAATAGGAACCCCTCTAGTACATTTTTCATTTGACAAAGGGCGGGAGAAAAATACTGGCAGTCAAATCCAACTCGCCAGCTGGCGAGAGGATATTGACGATGCCGCAAAAAGAACATGCCTATATTCTGAAGCCGTAGAAGGGGCCCCGGACTCCAACACAGAGTGGCCGAGTGAGCCCCTGGACATGTCTAACATGTAAAAACTGACAAAGGGAGTGCTATACTGGCAGACAAATCCAACTCGTCAACTGGCGAGCCAATAGGTACCCCTCTAGTACATTTTTCATTTGACAAAGGGCGGGAGAAAAATACTGGAAGTCAAATCCAACTCGCCAGCTGGCGAGAGGATATTGACGATGCCCCAAAAAGAACATGCCTATATTCTTAAGCCGTAGAAGGGGCCCCGGACTCCAACACAGAGTGGCCGAGTGAGCCCCTGGACATGTCTAACTAAAAAACAGACAAAGGAACTGGGGGAAGACCAAGACGCAGCCGCACAGATGTTTTCCACCGAAACGCCTCTTTGTAGAGCCATTGAAGCGGCCACGCCCCGTGTCGAGTGAGCTTTAACGCCCAACGGTGGCGCTAAGCCCTGCCCAGAGTAGGCTAAGCACACACCCTCACATATCCAGCGAGAAAACCGCTGTTTGGAGAGAGCGCGGCCTCTGCCAGTGTCGCTATAACACACAAACAAGTGTTGTGTGGAGCAGAACGCGGCCGAGCATTTCACGTACATATCCAGCGCCCGCACCGGGCACAGGAGATGCAACTCCGCCTCCACCTCACTAGAATGAGATGGGGGGAGAAAAGCCTTAAGCACAATATCTCTCGACCGGAAAGAACTTTTAATATTCTTTGGGAGGAATGCAGGATTAGGTCTGAGCAGCACAAAGGAGCTGTCCTCGTTAAGCAACAAGCAGCTTGGGCTGACTAACTCACTGGCCCGCTTGGCAGAACCCAAAGCCAATAAGAGCCCCCAGGGCATCCAAAGGGCCTGAGACAGAGGCTCGAAAGGGTCCCTGGAAAACCCCCGCAACACAGTGGGGAGATCCCAGCGTGGTGTAGGCACGCGCGAAACAGGCCTAACACATCTAGCCCCACACAAGAATCTCTTGACTAGTGGATGGCTGAAGATCAGTCTACCATCACAGCCTGCTTGGCCAGCCGAAAGGGCTGACACATAGACCTTGATAGTGGAGAAGGCCAAACCTTTCTCCAATAAGTACTACAGAAACGCAAGCACGCTTCCCACCTCGCATTGAGATGGGACAGCGTGGTTCCTGTCACACCAATTAGAGAAAGCGCCCCACTTTGCCGCATAGAGGGAAGAAGTAGAAGGTGCAAGAGCACTCAGGATAGTGTTGATAAGTGCTTCAGGCAAACCTTTGCCCTGCAGGATGAACCTCTCAGGAGCCAAACCAACAGCCGTCCCGAAACATCGGGCGGGCGGGTGCACTGTCCTGTGAGCCTGTGAAAGCGCATCCAATCTGAACGGTACCGGCCACGGCGCCGTCCAAGAGAGCGCCGCTAGCTCTGGAAACCACAGAGCTGAGCGGTTCTCCGGAGCCACTATAATGAGGGACAATCTCTCCTGTCTGACCCGTTCCAGAATAGGAAGGATCAGCTGGAGTGGGGGAAATGCATACAAGAGAGCCCGCGGCCAAGGTGTGTGTGCCAACGCATCTACCCCTAACGGGGGAAGATCCCGAGGTGAGAGAGAACCACCACCTGCAGTGTGTGTTCTCCCTGGACGCGAACAGGTCCACCTGAGCCGTCCCGAACCTCTGCCAGATCAGTCTGACAATGTCGGGATGTAACCGCCACTCGTCTTGGCGAGGACCGCCGGGAGACATGAGGTCCGCCCCGAAGTTCTGGGCGCCCGCGATATGCAGGGCTCTTAGACTGAGGAGATACTGATGAGCCCAAAGCCAGAGCTCGACCGCCTTTTGGTGGAGAGTAGAGGAGCGCACTCCCCCCTGTCTGTTTATGTATGCCGCCACCGACACGCTGTCTGTCCTGATCAGAACGTGGCGGCTACATACCAGGTGAAAGAAATGTAACAGCACTTTCCTCACAGTGGCGATTTCCAACAAATTTATGTGTGCTGTGTGCGTGAGCCACTCGCCTCCGACTGAGTGTGAGAGGCACGTTCCTCCCAAACCCGTCAACGAGGCGTCTGTGAAGACCACTACGTAGGACGTCACTCTGCCCAGGGGAACACCCCTGAGAAGGGCGGGGAGGGTTTCTGAATATTCCAGGTCTGGTGGCACCCTGAGCTTGTGTAGCATGGGGTCCAACCGTTGGCGAGTAAACCATCGATGGAGTCTGTGCATAAAGAGCAGACCCAGGGGAACCACGGGATGGGCAGCTGCCATCCGCCCTAACAGGCGCATGGTGGACAGTGCGGTCAACTTTCTGCGAACGCGAAAGCTGGAGAGTGCCAACAGGATGGCGTCTCGTCAAGGAGGCGAGAGCATCACTGTCATGGTGGCTGAATCTAGGCAAAGCCCAAAGTAGACTATCTGCCGGCTGGGGAGCTGGGAGCTCTTTTCCCAGTTGATGGCAAAACCCAGGAAGGGGAGAGATGGTTTATCACCGTCATGGTGTCCCTTCTTGCAGCTTCTTCTTCAGAGCAGCGCTCTGATAGTGAAAATTCTGAATTTCCTCACGGCAACAAATTTGTTGAACATGCAAAGATCTAGAATAAGTCTCTTCTCCCCTGACTTCTTGGAAACCAGGCAGTAGCGGGAGTAAAACCCTAGGTGTGAACCGTGGGGGGGAACGGTAGTGATGGCCCCTTTCTCCAAGAGACGGGCCACCTCTGCTGCCAGAGCCGTGCTTGCCGCTGGGTGGTAGACGTTACAGAGTCAGTCGCTGTACACGCAGCGAGCTGTCTAGACGTCGCGCTTATGTCCGCTGAACAGGCAGCGAGACGTCTAGCAGCTGCACTCGTGCCCGATGAACGAGCAACGAGTTGTCTAGCCGCCGCGCTAGGATTGCCGCGTTGTCCGCTAGCTGTGACCACAACATGCAGACCCGTCTTCTCACCTTCCACAGACTGTAGGAGGGAGATAGAGGGGGTAATGTGGGGAACTAGGAGACTGGATACAAGCGTCCGTATCTATGGGCTTGTGTAACGAGTCTCCAGTCTGCCCACAAAGCTCAAAGGGACGCCGCTTATTTGAAGCAGGTGAACCAGAGATTATGTAAACACGCTGCTCGGCCGGCACCCTACAGCCACCAGACTATGGGGGGAAAGATGCAGCCTAGCGGAATGCACAACAAGTATTGGATGCAGTTTGCCTAAGGAATATCGCTCTCTAGGAAGTATGTACTGCCGTTCGGCCAAACAGTCTTTATTATGAAAAGAAAAACTGGGAGCCAGCTTGAGGTGCTTCTGGCTCGGCTGTGCTGCTCTCCCCGGCTGCGGCTCTTGCGGCGGCTGCTGCGGCGGCTGCTGCGGCGGCGGCTGCGGCGGGGGCTGCGGCATCAGGGTTGGAGGCAGCCCCCTGGAGCGTTGGGACCGGGCTCGACCCTGCTTCTTTGAAGCCTGCTGGTGGGAGGAGCCCGTGAGAATCTCCCCGAACCGGGGCCCTACAGCCACCAGACTGAGGGGGGAAAGATGCAGCCTAGAGGAATGCACAACATGTGTTGGATGCAGTTTGCCTAAGGAATATCGCTCTCTAGGAAGTATGTACTGCCGTTCGGCCAAACAGTCTTTATTATGGAAAGAAAAACTGGGAGCCAGCTTGAGGTGCTTCTGGCTCGGCTGTGCTGCTCTCCCCGGCTGCGGCTGCTGCGGCGGCTGCTGCGGCGGCGGCTGCGGCGGGGGCTGCGGCATCGGGGTTGGAGGCAACCCCCTGGAGCGTTGGGACCGGGCTCGACCTGGCTTCTTTGAGGCCTGCTGGTGGGAGGAGCCCCTGAGAATCTCCCCGAACCGGGGCCCAAATAGTCCATCCGGAGCTAATGGGCCCTGGAGGCTGGCCCGCTCTCGTTCGGGCACCGCAGTGTGGAAGAGCCATATGGCCCTTTGGATCATGGTCGTCCAGGCCATATGCCGGCCGGCCGAAGCGGCTATCGGCTGGCATAGCTGGAGGATGGCGCTGGAGAAGCGGGAAACTGCCAGCCATCTTGCGGCTTCCTCCGGGCCGTAAGCCTCCCTGCCAGCCATCAAGGAGACCAGGTCAGAGGAGAGCAGGGCAAGGTTGTTGACCGCCGCCGCAGATTGTGAGGCACAGACGAACATTCTGTCCGTTAGACCGATATCTGCTATCTGCTTCTGGAGGCGGTCGGGGGGCAGCGGCTTCTCGTTAGGACGCCATCCGGCGCCCTGACAGAGAAGAGCTGCTAGGGGAGGGATCTCCCTCGCCTGAGTATCAGCCCACCACTCCATGTTCTTGAAGTCAGTGAAGGCCTGCTGAACAGGTGGGAACAGGGGGCACTGGGTAGCCCGCCGAGAGGAAGACAGGGTGCGAAAGCACTCGCCCTGTGTTCAGCGCCGAGGCATCTGAAACATGCCAGGTGCCCGTCTCCCGGCGCCAGGGAAGCGGGACAGGAAGCACAATGAGGCCCTGAAAAGGGCCCAGATCTTAAGGAAGTGGCCCTGAAAAGGGCCGTTGGTCTGTCGCCTCGCCCACGCCGCTGCCAAGGGTTCTTGAAGCTTAGAAGTCATGCTGTTGATCAGTACAATGCTGAAAGAAAAGGGAGGAAGAGCGGCGGTATGTGCCGCATTATATACACGGTACCCTGGGAAATGTGGGCGGTGCCCAAGTTGATTGGTGCATAGTTGAAAATGTCAGTGCGCGCAATCACGCGCACGCGACAAGCCCATAAGTCGAAGCCTAGACGGCGTAGCCTACATGAAATAGAACCTAATCATACCACTATAAACATAGCCTTATAATAGCCCTAATATTAACCTATCCCTACCACTATTCCTTCACCAATCAAACCATTAAACCTAACCCTACTACTAGCAGTAGACCTTAGCAGGTACTGTACAATCAGCCAAGTGGTGACTGGTGTTTTTCTTTGGTTTTGGTCCAGTGTCCCGCCAAGTGTGGCCACCGGGCCAAAGTCGACCGAGAGGTCCGTTGTTCTTACGAGGACGGACCATGCGACCCCACGACCAAACCCCCCCACACCAAGAACTGCACAGGACCGCCCTGTGAGCGTCAGTGGACCATGTCTGAATGGGGACCCGTAAGTACTTTTAAGAAAATCCTTGAGGAAGCCTGGAAGTCGAGCATTTCATTAGTGTCTGCTGCTGACTATTAAGTTAAAATGTAATTTAACCTGAATTATCTGAAACCATGTTTGTTGGTGTTTGGCTTAACAGATACACATGTACTCGATTTTTGGTGTCACTGAAATGGTTATTACCAGATGTCCGGTGTAACTGCCACGTTACCAGAGGTCTGGTGTAGCAGCCATGTTACCAGAGGTCTGGTGTAGCAGCCATGTTACCAGATGTCTGCTGTAACAGCCATGTTACCATGTTTGGTGTAACAGCCGCATGTTACCATGTTTGGTTTAACAACCACATGTTACCATGTTGTGTGTACTAGTGTTAAGTATTTTTGTCCTCCAGTGTTCAGGGTCGTGTGGTCAAGGCAGGATGACCCGCCACGTGTACTGCAAGACTCCGCAGGGTCGCGTGGTGCCCGAGGCCCAGTGCTCCCAGGAAGACAAGCCCCTTGCAGTGCACCCTTGTGGGGAGAGGGATTGCAGACCTCACTGGCTCAACCAGGACTGGGACAGGGTGAGGATGATGACTTCTCATACATAGGGTTGTATCAATCTGATGCAAAACTAGACAAGTAGGATTAAATGCCCCAACTGTCTACCTTTTGTGCATCTGAGGCATTTCCTGCAAAATACCGGAGGCCTTTTCTGCACACCTCACTGCACGCTTTCTCTGGTACGGAGGCTCTCTGGGCTCTCTCCTAGTTTCTGGCTTTTCCAATTGCTAGAGTAGCTTAAAACTGAATTTCTCTCTAAGGGGATCAATAAATGAAATAAAGGGAATAAAAATGTGTTTGTGTAAAATATCACAGTTATTTGATCTATTAGCTGCTATATTTATGATTAGAGTGTTTCATTATTCATATTTTCATCAGAATTATTTATTTGAGTTGGAGCTAATCACCTCTTTTGATAAAACTCTCAAATGAGTCCATTTGTATCAGGAACAGCAGTTTGGATACTTTCTGTTGCACCAGAGATGATTGGTTAACACTTTATTTGAAACGTTATGAACATGTCATAAACGTTCATGACTTCGGTCATTAAGTATCATTTGGTTGTTGTTATGACAAGTTTACATTGTTTGGGTTGTCTTGATTATGACTAGTTGACAATAATCAAAGTGATATTACCAGAAGTTGTCTTGGTCATGACAAGTTCACATTCATCAAAGTGACGCTACCAGAAGTTGTCTTGATCATGACAAGTTGACATTAATAAAAGTGACATTACCAGAAATTATCTTGGTCATGACAAGTTGACATTACATTTGTTTGGGATGTCTTTATAATGACAAATTGACATTAACCAGGATGGAATTACCAGAGGATGTCTCTGTCTTATCAACTTGACAAACAGAAAATGCACCTCTTTGGTATGCGCTGTGCGGAAGAAGGACTGGACCACAATGGAGGCTGGCTGTTTAGATCTGCATGAGCAAAAAGAAAAGTGTCACTGAGCATCTAGCACCCCATACATAGGTCAGCATTCCCCTCTTCAGTGAGGTTAGCGCAGGCCGCTAATATATAGAAATATATATTCAACAAAAAAATATGAAAATAAATATATACTTAATGCAATTTGCTGCATTCCCACAAGCGTAAATATGACCAGCATTGATATTACATATAGAACAGATAAAACATTCATACCCGCGCCGCATGAGCCAAAAGAAAAGTGTCACTGAGCATCTAGTGGCGCATTTCCATCGGCGGGTCGGTTCGGTGAGCAAAGGTGCGGGACGGATCGAGTTTTTCACTGTCAAAATTGGGCGTGACCCGGACTGAACCGTATTAAGCCATACTCGTTTTGAAGTAGGCCTGCTCCTCTGCTCGGGTACTGAGACACCTGAAAGGGTGCTGGTGGCAAATTCGAGCTACACACGCCGTCTGTTGATTGGGCGACAGAATCGCACTTCCGTGCGACAGGGGATAATAACAAACAAACACATTACCCGCGAGGTATTTCTGGACAACAGCGAAAGCTTCGTTTATTGATGAAAATGTTGCTCAAAAGTTTTCCGTCCATCTTGGACGTCCTACATTGTTGCGCTTTATTCATTGTGCGCATTCTTCTTTTTCCTTGGATTTATTAGCAGGCTACACTGTGTCGGGCTGAGGTCCCGATTACTACTTAGCCACCGTGGCTATCGCCTTACGGCTTAAACCCCGCCCTACCATAAGATAAGATAAGATAGTCCTTTATTAATCCCCCTTGGGAGAAATTCACAGGTGACCAGCAGTACAGTGGGAAAAGAGAAGAGCGAAAAAACAGTATATATACAATACATTTACTAATTGAAAATAAAATTATAGTACAAAACTATTTTAATAAGATAAAGTTAAGATAAAACAAACATACTATATACATGTAACTCTCCGTTTGTAGGTGACCTGTGTGTTAAGTAAATAAATAAGTACGATGAAATATGAGGTATAATATAAATATAAGTATAAATATAAATGTGCCAAATGTGCAGGGACCCTGAAGTAATCGAAAAATTTAGTAAATAAATAACAAATACCAAGGTTAACAATAGGTGCAGTCCTTAGGTGTGCGGTTTAGTCCTTAAACAGGTCTGGATAAAGGAGCTGTTGGGACTTTGGGGACGTTGGGAGCGGGGGGTTGAGGTGTTATAAAGTCTGATAGCTGATGGGTTGAAAGAGCCCCCCAAGCGCTTTGAGGCACGTGGCTGAGAGAGTCTGTGGCTGAATGTGCTCCTGAGTTGCCTCAGCTCAGCGTAGAGAGGGTGAGAGGGATTGTCCATGATCGCCCGCAGCTTCCCACCACAGAGCTCGCCTTCCTCACCAGCTTATTCATCTTGCTGGCACCACCGCTCCCGATGCCTCCTCCCCAGCACACTACAGCAAAGAAGGTGGCACTGGCTACCACAGACTGGTAGAACATCTGTAGTAGCCTAGTGCACACCTTGAAAGACCTGAGCCTCCTCAGGAAGAACAGCCTACTCTGTCCCTTCCTGTAGAGGGCCTCAGTGTTGTCTGACCAGTCTAATTTATTGTTCAGGTGCACCCCAAGGAACTTGTAGGTGTCCACCATCTCCACCTCCTCCCCGTTTATGGAAACAGGTATTGGGGTGCTCTTCCTGCGCCGGAAGTCCACCACCAGCTCCTTGGTTTTCCCGGTGTTGAGCTGAAGGTGGTTCCCGTCACACCATCCCACAAAGTTCTCAACTAGTTCCCTATACTCTTCCTCCCTATTGTCTGTGATGCATCCAACAATGGAGGAGTCATCAGAGAACTTCTGCAGATGGCATGCTCGGGAGTTGTAGCAGAAATCCGAGGTGTAGAGGGAGAACAAAAACGGTGAAAGTACAGTTCCCTGGGGTGTGCCGGTGTTGCTGGTCACCACGTCTGACAAGCAGTGTCGCAGCCTGACATACTGCGGCCTGTCCGTGAGGTAGTTTGAAATCCATGCCACCATGTCAGGATCCACCTTCATCACTTGGAGCTTCTCCACCAGCCGGACTGGCTGGACGGTGTCGAAAGCACTGGAGAAGTCGAAGAACATGATCCTAACCATGCTCTGCGGCCTCTCCAAGTGTGTGTAAGCTCTGTGAAGCAGGCAGATGATGGCGTCCTCCACGCCGATGTCGGTCTGGTACGCAAACTGCAGTGGGTCCAGGCAGTCACGCACCAAGGGCCTGAGGTGCTCCAGGACCATCCTCTCGAAGATTTTCATGACGTGTGACGTTAGAGCCACAGGTCTGAAGTCTTTTGGAGCGCTGGGTCGTCCCTTCTTCGGGACAGGGACTACGCAGGATGTCTTCCAGAGTGTTGGCACCTTTTTCAACCTCAGGGAGAGGCCGAAAAGATGCGTGAACACTCCTGCCAGCTGCTCTGCACAAATCTTGAGCACCCTCGGGCTGATGTCGTCCGGTCCTCTGGCCTTGTATGTCCTGATCCTGGTGAGCTGCCGTCTCACGTAGCTGCTGTTGATGATGGGGTTTGTTGTTGCTGGGGTCACTGGGATAGTTGGGGGTGTGATGAGGGAATGACTGATCCCTGGGCTTGACATTGGTCCAGCCACCTTAGAATTGTGGAAAGGTAGAGAGAGAGAGGGTGGTGCTGGGAGGGGAGGTGCAAAAGCTGCCATCCCCGGGTCTTGTGGTATAGCAGAGAGATGAGTAGTGCAGGAGGGGGAGGGGGGTGTTGGTCTGGCCCCAGTTGGTGAGTCAAATCTGTTAAAAAACAGGTTTAGCTCGTCGGCCCGTTCCTTTGTCCCTTCCTGTGATCCTCCAGCATTTTTCATGCCAGTGATGGTTCTCAACCCCACCCACACCTCTCGGGGGTTGTTCTGCTGCAGCTTCCCCTCTATTTTGTTCTTGTAGCAGTCTTTAGCCCTCCTCAGTTCCCTCCTCAGCTCTCTCTGTATTTCTCTCTGTGTGTCCTTATTGTCTCCTGCCATGAAGGCTCTCCTCTTCCGGTTCAACAGGACTTTGATGTCCCTGTTGATCCAGGGTTTGCTGTTGGGGAAGCAGCGAACCTTCTTGGTGGGGACAACACTCTCCTCACAGAACTTTATATAGTCTGTGACGCATTGAGTGAGACCCTCAATATCGTCGCCGTAGTCTTCCTGAAACATCTCCCAGTCTGTTGTCCTGTAGCACTCCATCAGGGCCTCCTCAGCCTCCACAGACCACTGCTGTACAGTCCTGGTGGTGATTGGCTGTCTCCTCACAAGAGGTTTGTATATAGGAGACAGTTGTATCAAGCAGTGGTCTGATTTACCCAGGGGGGGGAGAGCTGTTGCACTGTATGCCTCCTTAACATTGGCATACTGTAAGTCCAATGTCTTATCCCCTCTGGTGCTGCAGGTCACATACTGAGTGAAGTCAGTCAGTGTCTTT
Organism: Gadus chalcogrammus; assembly: GCF_026213295.1. Classification (NCBI taxonomy): domain Eukaryota; kingdom Metazoa; phylum Chordata; class Actinopteri; order Gadiformes; family Gadidae; genus Gadus; species Gadus chalcogrammus. Next base: position 26,043,988 of record NC_079419.1, on the reverse strand, counting down.
GAGATGTTAACATGGTTGAAGTCTCCATTCACTATAATGAGAGCGTTGGGATGCCGAGTTTGCAGGTCTGCGACGGTGGAGTGAATGACGTCACAAGCCCGCCCCGCAACAGCTGACGGTGGAGTGTAAACAACAACAATATGACAGCCGAGAACTCACGGGGCAGATAGTAAGGTCTCAGTCCCACAGCCAACAGCTCAACATCAGGCGAGCACGTGATTTCCTTCGTAGTAACATGTCCAGGGTTGCACCATTTGGAGTTAACAAAGACGGCCAGTCCACCACCCGACTTCTTACCGCTCTGTTTGTCTCTGTCCGCCCGAACTAGCGTGAAGCCGGCTAGTTCCACAGAGCAATCTGGTATCTTCCCGTTCAGCCATGTCTCCGTCAGGCACAACACACTGCATTCCCGGTATTCGCGCTGTCCGGTAATGAGGGCTGATAGTTCGTCCGTCTTGTTGGGCAGTGAGCGTACATTCCCCATGACGACCGAGGGAAGACGGGGCTTGTATCTCCACCTCCTCTCCGACTTCTTGTTCCTCACCATGGCTCCTGCTCTGGTCCCACGCCGCCTTAACTTCAACTCCCTCGGGATCCCCTTCGGGCACACCACTGGTTGATCCCGGTGCTGGAGGAGCTCGTCTCTGGAATAGACGTTGGCCCTGTGTTGTTGTTGTTTGGTGGTCGCGGTGATCGTCACATTGTTGCACATTGTTGTTGTTGCACAACCGTTTAAGAGCCCTATTGATTTATAATTTATCTCAAGAATTAAACCTACGTATTAAAGGTTGGGTACGGAATTCGCTTTTTTGGCCATTTTTGCAAAATTACTTGAAATCCTTATCATAACCCGCTTACAGCCACTGAGTCAGAAGTACTGACATGAAAATTAAACTTGTCAATCATCTGTGAAACGGGCAGGGCTCGAAAAAATCTAGCCAATCATTTGGATTGCCACCTCGTTGCATTGGACAGTAAGTACGTCAATCAAACGGTCGTACTGCACTCCCCCTCCCCCGCGCGCGACCCCTTCGTGCAGTACTCGTGACCCAGAGCTCGTGACCCAGAGCAAGCTCCTGTTTGTTGTTATCCTGCGGTATCTACTGGAACTAGTTAATCCACATTTGGACCTAGCAGTAGAAGACAATTTCCATGGCAGACAAGACGCCACCATCCCCACCACCACCACCACCACCACCAGCAAAGAGAAGGAAAACTCTTTTTCAGAGAGTAATTGATAATAAAAACGCTGAAAGAGAAAAACTGAAATCAAGAATAATCCTAGGCGCTGCTTTTGAACGTTGGCGGCAACTGAAGGACGAGAAGGGTCTAAAAACCGATGCTTGTGTGGCGGTTGACCTAGTTTCAAAGTTTATACCGTTTATACTCGGTAATACTGGTGTTGAGACGAGTGTATTATTCGGTGTGAAAATGTCCACACCGCGGCAACCCTAGTGAAAACCAGGACTTCCAATACAATTATATGAAACAAACATACATTTTCTAAAAATAGTAATGATTTATGTGACCGTTTAATGTTTATAACATCTGGTGCAACCATAGCCGCGAGAACGTATTCTCAGCAGGGGGTGCTGGGAAAAAAAAACCCGGCCTGCACTAGACTCGCAACTCGTCACATTGATAAAAAAGATATATAGCAGCGCAGCTCAATTACACCAGTGCATGCGCGCACAGTTGAAAATCGATCGTTGTGTTCACTTCCTTCACACCATGGTTCACATCCAGCTGCTCACAGAACAAGTTTAGCGCACCACCGCTACCCTCACACTTTTTCATATAACCTTTTTTCAGCACTAGGACATATGAGCATTAAATAAATGCTGCGTCTCAACATGCCTTGGACAGCAGCGAGGATGACTCGCTTTGCCACGGGCCGAAACAGTTCGGAGCGACCACAGCCAGAGCGAACACAGCGGGGCAGAGGAGTGTCAGGAAGTCTCTGGTGTACACATCAGTACGGCCTATTTGCACTACTGTTTAGTGGCAATGCAGTGTTTTATTCTATGCCTTTTTATTTTCGTATATTATTTCAATTAATACAATTTATTTATTCATGAAATCAAGATCTGGGGCCGTATTCACAAAGGATCTTAGGGCTAAAAGTAGGTCCTAACTGGCGAATTTAGGAGTAACTCCTAAAAATAATGGGCGTGTCACTCTTAAATTTAGGACTCCTAACTTTTTTCACTAAGAGCAATTCACAAAGTATTTTAGGACTAAAAGTAGCACCTAAGTCTAGGAGAGCTTAAAAGTCCTCAAGAGGACTCCTAACTCAGTAAGACCTATTCACAAAGAATCTTAAAATGCCTGCGAGACGAAATGTTAGGGTATTCAACTTATTGTGGAGTTAATGAGCGATGCAATAACATCCCCGACTAACAGGAATAATCTGTTTAGTCCCGAAATAAAATGTTATAAAAATTATAAATTATAAAAAAATATATATAACTTATAAAAAATAAAAATAATTGCGCCATCAAAAGACGAGGACGTGTTCGTCAATAGGAAGAAAGTGCATTCCATCAACACGCAGGTTGTTTTTGATGCAAATTTTAACATAGCCTACTGGATGTTGTTGCAAAGTGGCCTGGATCTTCAGCTACCCATGATTCGCGCATTTTAATGGTGAGCGGTCTGAGGCAGCTTTTTGAGATGTAGGAGTTGGGTGTCACTTGCTGGGTGACAGTGACTATCCATGCAAGACGTGGCTCTAGACACCCTACCTTAATCCACAACCGGGAGCACAGTTAAAGTGTAACATGTAAGTGATTACGCAGATTACGCTTAGTCCTATGCGTAAAACACATCGTATTGGCTCTTTGCGAGCACACAAACATACACGAAATGTTGGTGAGAGAGGAATTGGGGAGATGAAACGTCGGTTTCATGTCCTCCACGGCGAAATACGCCTCACCCCAGAGAGGGCAAGCACAGTAATCACTGTACCATTCTACACAACCTTTGCAAGCGGAGGAACATTCCACAGCCAGACGATGATGATGATGATGATGATGATGACGATCAACATTACAAGGAATTTGGCCGTGTGGAACCGAGTGGACTGGCATTTAGGGATCACTTTGAAAACACATTTTAGGTAAACACCTTGGCACAAATCAGTCAACACTTGGGTAGTTCGTAACATTTATTTTCTTTTAGATTTTACGTATTTTTATTGTTTGCTTTCTCTCTCTCTTGAACGTGCAGGCTACAACGTCATTATCGTGGTCTGCACAAAATTGTCATCATGCGTGTATTCTGCTAACTGCACTATAACTACTTAATAGGAATTCATTTCTAGCTTAGGCTATTTCCTTGTTTTTCGGTGATTCAGTGGGCTCGTCTGAACAACCAATCACCGAACTGACCGCTTCTAAACTCGTGCACGAGAATTGACGTAATCCATAGCAACGGCGCGTCACTCTTAGTTCACTCTTTGTGATTTATCCTTAGTAAGAGTAGGTCTCAGCGGCTTTGTGAATAACTTTTAAGAAAAAACTCCTACGTAAAATGTTTTAGCGCGAGTTAGGAGCACTCCTAGCGGTAAGATAAAATGCTTTGTGAATACGGCCCCTGGTCTTCAAATCTTTTTTCCAAATATAGGTCGTATTACAATGGGGTTTGTGTTTATATTCGGACCAATACGGTACAGCGGACGCTCACATGACGTTAAGCATTTCCTGGTGCATAATGTGACGCTTCAGAACCTAAAATCCCGTTTCTCCCCATTGATACGACAACACATAACCGGCGTTTTCAGAAATCTCCACTTTGGCCGGAGTTTTTAGAAATGATCGTTTTCTGTGATAAGACAGGGCCTCGGACAGGGGGTGTTGCAGCACCCCCAAAACCCCTACTTCCCGCGGTACTGGGTGCAATTTACAGCTGAATGTAGTGCCATGTTGTTAAACGAAAACCTACGCTAGCCTGGCTCGCTCTCGCGCATCTCTGTTCGCGCTCGTGCATGATTGCGCGTCCAGGTACTTGGAATGGGTGGAGTCAGAGTCAGCGTTGAAGGAGAGGGGGTAGGACCATTTGAGTTGTGTATTTTCAAAATCTGCTGGCGTTTCGCAAATCGCGTACCCAACCTTTAACAAAGCCTAGAGTTGAAGTTCTAAAAAGTATATCTAGATAACAATTTTTTAAATAAAAAGGAAATAGGAAAAGGGGGTCGGGAGCTGCTGTATCGGGCTGCCACTCGCTGCGGCGCCATGGTAACCAGAAGCAGTGTTTCCTCTACATGCACGTGTTTTAAAGAGCTTTTCTCTTTAAAATACGAATCTTATATTATTTTGCGCTACGCAAAATAATATGAGATTCCGTCCGCTGGGTTTACACTTCATATCCAGGTCAATTCACACACTTCACACACACACACACGCAGAGTAGAGGAGAGCTCAGTCTTATCTCTTTAAAAAACGAATGTTATTTTGCGCTACGGACGCTTCATATCAAGATCAATTCACCCACCTGAGTAAACTATTTAAACTGAGAGGAGAGGAGAGCTCCGTCTTCTCCTTAGAAAGAAATGTTATTTTGCTCCCCGGACACTTCATATCCAGGTCAATTCACATACCTGTGAGTAAAACATATAAACGGAGAGGAAATTCTGCAAAATTGGAAAATAAACTGGCAAATTCTGAGTTTGCGGTTCAATAGATCATCAGTGAAAAATTGTTGTGACACAATTGACACCTCTAGCTAAATATAGTAACTGTAGAGTTAGGTAATTGTAACTCGGAAATAAGTGGGGAGAGAGGTTTCCAGGGTGTGCTCTTGAAGCATGACTTTTTTCAAGTGCCTGTTTACAACCTCCCCCGCCTAACCACCAGGAGGCGACATCACATCCTGTGTCCTATAAACCCATTAACACTACAGTAACCTTGAGAACCAGCTACAACATTGTTTTCATCCAAACAAGCCGTCTTTACCGAACAGTGAATTGCATTGGCTTCTATGAGCTGTAGGCTTTCAGCTGCGAGCTTAGGGACCGTCTGCAAAGTGCAAACTTCAAAACGACCACAATGGTAAAATTTCAATAGTGTCGCCATCATTGACTGTAGAGTCCAAAAACTTGTTCCAAAGAGGTATGGCCTCTTTATGGTCCTACTTCTTATTTTTGAGGATTTTTTATTTAGCAACAATTTCAATAGCGTCGCAATTATTGACTCTAGAGCCCCAAAACTCGTTTCATAGAGGCATGGCTTCTTTATGGTCCTGCTACAACCTTTAGTTTTGAAAAATATATATTTTCTCATTTTAAAGGATTTTTTATTTAGGAACAATTTCAATAGCGTTGCCATTATTGACTAGCCTGGCTCCGCCCGCCTCAGTACTATCGCTCAATTTTAATTTCCCTTCAGTACTACCTCTGGGTCTGCGGTATGTTAGTGGGTTTTCTCCGTTCAAATTTTGTTCGTCCAATCAGAAAACAGGGAGTGGCTGAGAACAATGACGTTAAAGTCAGGTCTCGTTGACGGACATCTTCACGCAGGGTGTTTGGTTTGTTTACAGCCTGCGTGCAACGTGATTCCCGGCCAAGCGTTAGCGATTGGTTATGGCAGGTCCAGAGTGGCACTGGGCAGATCCAATAGTTTTAGACTTCAACAGACACCCGCCTTCAAGTGAGTTAACGTCAGTCAATTGAGTGGGTCCAGAGTCTCTCTGTGAAAATGAAATGAAGTACGAGAGTCTGGTAGGACCAGGGCCAATTATTGACTAGAGCCCCAAAACGTTTTCCATGTAGGCATCGGCTCTTTATGGTCTTACTCCAACCTTTAGCTTTGAAAAATATATCTCTAATTATTTTTAAGGAATTTCTTTTTTGCAAAAATCTCCTACATTTCTTTTAGAAACAATTTCAGTAGCGTCGCCATTATTGACTCTAGAGCCCCAAAACTTGTTCAATAGAGGTATGGCCTCTTTATGGTCCTACTACAACCTTTGTGATGGGGAGAGGGGAGGGAGTGGGAAGATGCATTGGTTGGAGGCACAGACCTTTTCGATTGTTGTAGTATTTGTGTTATGTGATTTTACTGTATAGGGTGGTTGTTGATATAATATATTTTTTGTTAAATAAATGTAAATAATTGTTTTAAAGATTATACTTGTATGTTCAATCTCTCCGTATTTCCCCTGCTCATTACTGTGCACAAATGTACTATATACACCCTTATGGTGCTGGACACAGAGAAACCTCCCGGCAGGGTGCGCTTTGCAAGCACATAAAATAAATTGCGAGCGGAAAAAACAACAACAGACACCCGCCGGTTCATAACGTTTATGACAAGGTCATGACGGTGTCATGTCATAGTTATGACAGTGTCAATTCACTCTTAGGTAGACAACTTCAAAAAAGTGTTACCGATGATGGATAGTGTACAATTTCTCTCTCTCTCTCTCTCTCTCTCTCTCTCTCTCTCTCTCTCTCTCTCTCTCTCTCTCTCTCTCTCTTCATCTCTCAGTGTAACACAACATGTGGTCGTGGGGTGAAGAGACGCGTGGTGCTTTGCGCCGGCATCACAAGCGGAAAGTTCCAGATGTTTGAAGACGAGGCGTGCAGCGACAGCGAGAAGCCGGAGGAGGAGGACACCTGTTTTGAGAGGCCATGTTTCAAATGGTACACTACTCCTTGGTCGGAGGTAAGACCAACTCATAAGCTCAATGTTCCCCAGAGTTTCCGGACCTTTCTGGGTTTATTACCCAATTTAGATGAAGTACCATAACTTCTGTCATCTTCCCCATGCTTAATTGGAACGCTAGCAACAGCCGGTCAGTAATAGCCATATTGTAGTGAACCTATGCACACGCGCAAAGCTAAGTGATTTATTGTAATAAGGAGTGAATACTTTTTCAATGGCACATACCCAGACGCGGATTAACACACAGGCTCCCCTAGGCTGCTGCCTAGGGGCCGGGTTTGCAAGGGGCCCTGGATTGGCCAGACTATTTTAATTTTTTCTTAAAATAAAATAAAAACGTGACCCCTATTGTCCCTTAACAAGAATCATTAACAAAATTGGCAGCTGATTGGGTAGATGTGTTGACCATGTCATGTAGCCAGGTTCATAAAGTCAGTTTTATTGTAAAATAATCTGTCACGACTACTAGATAGCATAGCGACAACATTTCTTAAAAAAATGTGATTGTTGAGCGAAATAAGTAAATGATTTTTGTATGGCTTTGTTTTATTTGAGACACGTACATTTTTTTCTCTGTAAGGATGTTGTGATTATTGGTCGCAGTTGCTATTGCAAATTCATACTTGCTTCTGTTGCAGTGCTGTTTTTCTAAAGGGCGTCTCAATGCTTTTATACATGGCACTTCATTTTATTTTTTCTGTGTGATCAGTAAGGGGGCCCACAAAAATAGTAGCCTAGGGGCCACTGACCACCTTAATCCCCCACTGCTTCTTAACGTGATTGCTTTAATTTTGAAACTGCATTATTTTGCATTAGTGCCCCTTTACTGCAGCACTGAGAAAAGCCTTAGGATCTTATAGTAGCGCAGTCATACTTCAGTTTGGTTCCTGGACACTGCACCGTGTTTTCATTGGATGCATTGTGTCCTTTGAACCTAAATAGTGTATAAATTGGATGTGTTTTTTCTTTGTTCAAATTTTGATTTGTCATTTCTGGGACAGTGCACCAAGACGTGCGGGGTGGGCGTCCGGATGCGGGACGTGAAATGTTACCAGGGAAGGGAGCTGGTGAGGGGCTGCGACCCCATGACCAAACCTGTGGCCAAACAGACCTGTGCCCTCCAACCCTGCCCCACAGAACCCCCAGGTAAGACAACCTGAGATCACTGACGTCCATTGTACTATGATCCCCTGGAGAACACCTGTATGCTTACAATTACATTGCAACGGGGGTCAAAGTACAAGTCCCCTTTCATAAGTTTTTGTGTTTCGTGACCACACCAGGAACATTACACTGAAAGAAATTTGGAGTGACATTTACTTAAAAAAACTAAGGCATATTTTTCCACACAGAAAGTGCTAGTAATCTTTACTCAGGCTATTTCTAAGTAATATTTACTTACTAGAACCACTTATTTTTTATGAAAAATTCACAAGTAAATTGCACTGACAATACTTGCCTATGGATTGTAACTTTCACTCAGATTACCATTGCATCTAATTACAAAACCCAAGTAAACGTTGCTCATGATTCTTTGTGTTTCTTACTCATCTTTTCTTTGTTATATTTTATGTAATTATTAAGTAATATTTATTAGGAATGCATTAGTTAATATTAATTGAATTTAGTAAATATTTTTACTATTCTAGTAATTCAATATTTTCCAGAAACAAATATTTGCAGCTTAAGGGATGTTTGAAATACACTTTTATTTCACATTTGAAATGGCATAGATGTATTTAAAATACATAACATACACAATTTTTGTTTTCTTCCTAAAACACTGTTATACTTGATTAGGAGCTCAATTTAGAAATATTTGTTCAGACAAATGTACAATTTCAAGGTTACGTACAAGCCTGCGCATGCGCATTAAATACAAAGACGCTTACGACTACTGGACCAAACCGCAGTGTTGCCAACTTAGCGATTTTGTCGCTATATTTAGCTACTTTTCAGACCCCTTTGGCGACTTTTTTTCAAAACAGCGACAAGCGACAAATCTAGCTTCTTTTTCAGCTGCTATTGGTGACTTTTGGCGACTTTTTGAGGTGAAAGCACTAGCCTTGACCAGAGTGACGATGACTCACTGGTTCTGTGAGCTAGGACAGTCTGTCTGTGTCTGGAGGGAGGTCTGGAGTTGGTCTAACTCTGCCATTTAGATTGTTAATATATATAGTATACTGTGTGGCGGCAGTAGCTCAGGTGGTAGAGCGGGTTGGCTGGTAATCTGAAGGTTGTTGGTGACCCCGGCTTCACCAAGCAGTGTACCGAGGTGTCTTTGGCAAAGCACCTAACCCTGACTGATGTCGCGATGTGATGTCGAATCCAGACAGAAGCGCCTCAAGGCCATGAAGCGGCGAGAGCCGAGCGGGAAAAAATGATGATGATGTATACAATAATGAGAAACAATTGTTTGATTAAATTGTAATCTTTTTGATTGGATAAACCAAATTATTTCTGATAGATATTTCTTAAATGAGAACCAATTGTTGGAGTGAATCAATATTTTTTTGTTTAGGATTTAACATACGATTTAAATGTATTAACTTCATTCAAAGAATAGAATTATACTTGGTGCCAAGTTGTATTATTTTGTTTTTATGAACATAGGAAATATTGTTTGAGGCAAGCTATATATTTGTCATTGGCTCAAGTTATGTAATATAGATGTGAACCATTACCCATGTTTTTTTTAATTGGTTCAACAGAAGGCTTTTTCCAGTGTAGGACTGATATTCTAGCATACAAACGAATACAGTGTTACAGTTGACTTTTCAGAACAGCAAAGAATGCATACATAAACTGCAATGGCTACCTTTGCAGACAGGATGTTCAGGATGTTCAGGACAGAAATAACTTAAAAACTAAGCGAAACTTGAAATTTCAGTCAGAAAAATGACAAAAGTAAAGTGATTGTTTGTGCTGGACAAAAGCACAAATAGCACTGGAACACTCACGCTAAAAGTTTATCGTGGAGAAACTGGACCTTTGGTGACATTGTAATGACGTCAAGCTCAAGAAACAGCTTCTGAAATACTTCAAACGTATATTTCAGTTTAAGTGGGTAACTTAAGTTTACAGCATAGATGACACCCATGAGCAGGAGGCAAGCGTTTGTCACACTTGATGATGACTGACATACACAGGATCTTGGTTTTCCTGTGCCACATTGGGATGGATGACGTTGATCTGCATCATGTGATTACTGCAGTCCTCTTTCACTGCTTCTTGGCTGACGTCCTGTGAAAACAAATAAGGCACAATGAGAAACAAACTAAGAATCGATTCCAAGTAAAAGAAAAGCTTAAGAGAAAAAAAACTTGAAAATAAAAACAAAAAAGGTATACTCAATTTAGTGTACTCAAATCCAACAATATTCATATGGCACTTTTCATACATAAAGTTACACAACGTGCTTCACAGAGGCTGACCCTGAGCCAAAGAAAGTCACTTTTGGGGGCCATCCAGACTGAGAGGGGTCATCGCCCACGACCATAGGGAGTGCCGCCACAGTGACCACCCTGGCCCGGGCAGACAGGAGGCTCCACACAGGGGTGCAGAGCCCTCCAGCCACCCAGGCTGGAGCTATCTATGGGACTGCACCCGTGTTGGTAGACCAGAACTAGTCCCAGTGTGGAAGGTCCCCATGGGGGAAACACTGGTCCTGAAAACTGAGGGATTAAAATAGGTTATAAAAAAGGTATTAATTAAATTACTCTTTTGCTCATAAAATAAAGTTAATAAGTGATCGTTAAATAGAGACAAAAGGCAACCCTTAAGTGTTCTTAAATTATTTACTTTGTGGAAGTTCCGAAAGCCAAAACGTGGCTTGTTAACCCATTTAGGCCTAAAGCGCCTGGAAAAAATGCCTGTAAAACCTATAGGCGATTTCAGAAAAGCCCCCAAAACCTGAAGTTTTTCTAGAAATTCAGCAATTGTGTCAACGCCTACTAAATTACTGATTTCTCACCTGTGGCTTTCATGGGAAATTTGAGTTTTTATTTACAAATATTTACAATATTTACATACAGGTAGAAAAGTAAATAAAAAAGTAAAAAAATATGTAAAAGTGCAGGAACAGCACAAAACAGTAAAAAAAATAAAGTATAATAAAGTGAAATAAGTATATAAGAAAGTAATAAAGTATATAATAACAAACATGGGAAGGGGAACAGACTGGGACTAAAACTGTAAACAGTCTGCGTTTTAAATTACATGCACTTGTATGTGATGACTACTGAATAAAAGTATTATGCATAATACAAATACAATTGCATTCCATCCTAAGAAGTAGCGTAATTAAAAGATACAGGCTATAATTTGGGAATGTATAGTAGCCTAGGCCTTATTGTTCTGGAGATCGCAGTTAGGTGTGAAATTCCAAAGAAGCTCTATTCTTTGGAAGAGCCTTGAACATCCTGCATACGGGCCCGTCGTTGCCTTGTTACGCCACTGGTGACATTCCAGAGAAGCTTATCTGGTTTTACGGGTGCTTTACGCATCTCCGGGACAGTAATACATCTCTTACATATAAACTGTCGTAATTTCTTATTACAGCATCATCACAATCAATAAGTATTACTATTGATAAGTATAAGTGACATTCCAGAGAAGCTTATCTGGTTTTACGCACCCGGGTGCTTTACGCATCTCCGGGACAGTAATACATCTCTTACATATAAACTGTAGTAATTACTTATTACAGCATCATCCCAATCAATAAGTATTACTATTGTCCTTGCCTCCAGCTGGCCGCAAATCTGTCCCGGGACATATTTCTGGCGAATTGCGTCCGAAAGAGATTCTTACTCTGTCGCCAGTAATCTCTTCGCACCGGCAACACAAGCAGCCCCATTCCCATAGCCCCATTCCATACTTCTTCTTCCTCGTCGTCATTCACGAACATGTGCCTTAACCATAATTCCCGGTCAATCGGTTCGTATTCGTCATCAAAGTACTCGGCCTCATCAACATCTTCGAAGCCGAGAAACTCCTCGAAATCGCTACCGTCAGAAAAGTCTTCAGTCTCAAATCCCGCCATACTTGCTTGAAGAAATTTCTGAACTAAACTCACGAGGAACAAGTTGACACCTATATGTGTCTATTTTGATGCATTTCATTGGCCCAGAGGCCGACACTTTGGGCAAAAACCCCCCTTATACAGAAAAACGACGCAAACGCTTTCCCGTCCTTAAAGGTAGAATGACGCAACAGCGCCCCCGGCTTTAAAGGTAGAACAGCGGCAATGCTTTCCCGGCTTAAATGGGTTAAATAAACAGGTTGGCTGGAAATATCCCCAAGAACACTTAAGGGTTAAAGTTTAAGATAGATAAGATAAAGATTAAATATGATTTTAAAAAAAATGGGTAAGAGCATAAAAATAATTTAAGAAATCAGTTAAAAGCCTGATTGAAAAATGTGCATCTTTTGAGTCTTTTAAAAAACATCACAAGTGAACACCAGATTATAAGGCTAGACAATCATTTTAATATGGTCATGATTATCATCAGATACCTGATAGTCTTTGATCAGCTCCTCTCCACTCTCTCCAAGATACTCAACTAAGCAACGGATGATAATGTCCTTTCTGCCGTCGTCATGATGCTATTAAACACAAAAATAATTTATTGCAGAGAATACATAACATATGTAGCATACATACATCACAGCACGTATAGATGGAAACAGAAAGTTACCCATGGGGAATGTAAGCCTGCAACTGCATTCTAACGTGAAGTGTGCAACTTAACATACATCTTTTACAGTAGAGGTCAACCAGAAGTTCTATAACCACTGTATGAAAGGGCTACAGCGCCACTTAGGGTAGCGGATTCAGCCATGCTCCGGCCATTATCCGATCTCTAAAGGCCATGTACGTTCGGGCAATTGACATGGTCCGTTCGAGTAGCAAAATCGGTATAAGGTTTAATCCAAGCTATCCCATGTAAAAGCACTGTGTGTTCTGCTAGCGGGAGGTTCAGATCTACAGGTGTGTTCAGGGTCGAAGTCAAGACACTCGGACACAGTGGTTCCGGTCACGTTGGTTGAACATACATCGCAGTAAAATGTGTGCGGGAATTCCACACATTATAAGTGTTGGATTTGCAGGCATAAATTTAATTGTGCACAATCCCACGCTGAAATTCAGCCCGTTTTTGTTTTTGAAGACGCTAGTTAAGGCGGCAGGCATGTGTTGCTTTGGCGGCCGCCTAAGCTGTAAAGTGCTGTCGGAAACCCTGGACATACCTCGTGGCGCTAGCAAAGTTAGCTAGCAGGAAAATACACTATTTGTTAGCGCCGCAGCCGCATCTGCTTTCAGTGCGGAGAAACTGACGTAGGTGAGCCAACAGGAACGTACAACATTTGTTACGCTTAAAACTTACCTTCGTGGTTCATTCACGTTCTTCCCCATCTCATTCAACAAAGTCTGCCGAACCCAGTTGAAATGTGGAACTTGTCTTGGACTGGAGTGTACAGCACGTCTCGGACGAAAGACCGTTCAAATGTGGGGAGGGGCTTTGACGTCATGCTCCGAATGTTCGTGAAAGTTGCCAGGTTCACTGATATCACTCAAGTACATTTTACTTGGAAATATCCACTAATTAGGCCAATGAACTGGTTTAGTGAATATTACTTGGATCGAATGATTCAATTTACATACAAAACTGAGTACACATAATTACAAACAATCACCAAGTAATGCACTACATTAAAACTGGTATTTTAAAGTAAAAGCACAGAATTCGGATTTCTTTGTAGAATTTACATACATAATTGAAATAATAATTACAGGGCCAAAAAATCATTTTTTACAGTGTACATATTGTGCTGTCCTTTTAAATAGTTTCATTGGCAACATTCAATATTCAACAATTCTTCCTGCCCTTATATTGAATGTAATATCTGCAGAGGACGTAAATATCCCAGTACGACCTAAGCTAATGAGCTGAAATGTCCTCTTGGTCCCCAGACGAGAGCTGCCAGGACCGACCCACCACCAACTGTACCCTAGCTCTCAAGGTCAACCTGTGCAGCCACTGGTACTATAGCAAGGCCTGCTGCCACTCCTGTCGACCCATACGCCTTCATTAAGCTTTCTAGACCTGGACAAGCCCACAACCACCACCAGAATTGGAACCAAGACCACAACCATGCACATATGGGACAAATACAAACTCTTCAAGATGTCAGGTTTAGAACGTAACAGTCATGTCGAGGTTTGGCTCCTCCAGAACAATGAATCAATGCAGCACTCAATCTTTGGTAATGAAACAATTGGTGGACCTTTTTTTTTAGCTGCCCCATTCCCATGAATGTCCGAGTATTGTTAGGTTAGCTAAGTTTACATAAGTCGTCCTAGTTGATTAGCTAGGTTAACTAGTATCTTGGTTACCTTGGATCATTAGGGAGCTAGGTCGGCTTTGTTCATTAGGTAAGCTCAATCAGCTAGGTTCACTCGTAGCTAGGTTAGCTTTCATAAGGTTCATGTTGTTTAGTTGGTTTGGTTAAGGTTGATGGATAGATAGGCTAACTTGGTTCATTTGTTACAGGTCACATGCGCAGAATAATTCTCTGAGGATCTTCTTACCGTTTTAAGTGTAAGAGCTGATTCATATCTTCAAAACATTAAAATAACTTAACTTACTGCTGCACACTGATGCATTAAATTATTTCTTAATGATTTGTTGATGGCTATTATTTAATTATATTTTAAAGCAGTCAGTGGCACAAACAAACAATATTATCCTTAATATCATATAGCGATATTCATATTAATATATCATATTAATATCATATAGCGATATCCCTATATTAAATAGGGTACCGTGTTATTATGGTACCCGTGTCTGATAATTTTTTAAGTGTTCATCAAAGTGATTCGAAATAACTTGAGGATTTGTATTTAAGTGATGACTAAAGTACAACTCTTAACTTTTTAAGGCTAAGAGTAAGTAACTAAGAGTGCTGAAAATTAGTTGACTAAAAGCTTTTTTCACATGTTCAATATTTTAACTTTTCAGTTTGAAATTGACGACAACAGGATATCATCCAGGCTTTGACTAGCAAAACTCTTAGTTCAACCCTAGGTTAATGTATTATAGCTAAGAGATTAACATAAAGGATGCATACTTTTACTTTTGATGCTTAATTGTGTTTTATACTAGGTAAAAGATAACAGTTTAAGATAACAGTAACTATTTAAAGCAGAATGTTGTTAGAAGTAGGGTGGATATTTTTATTTTGACTTGAAGGAAATCAGTTACTGAGTAAAGGACATAAGTATGTTTGCCTGGATCGTCACACTTGAAGTACGATTGAAGTATATATTAAATGTGTATGTTATATAACTATTGTTTACTGTATTTCATATTACCTGATACCTCTTTGTACAAAAAGTAAAAAAAATGGTACTGTTGAAGGGAAATTAAGTCTTGCATTTCAAATAAAACTTGTAAACAAACATTTAACTCCTTTCTTTACAAACAACACTATATTTCACTATGTATCTTTAAAGGAATACTTCACCGGTGGAAAAATGAATTTGTATTAATAGTGGGTCAAATATTAAGTTGTTGTAAATCTTAACATAAATTTCTAATTTTGTACCTTCTTGACCGAGAAAAGGCAGACAGTGACATTTTGGCGCTTGCGGATTGAAGACGACAACTCCCACAATGCCAATCAGCGTTCACTCCCTGAGGGATGTATCTATAACAGCCAATCAGCGTTCACTCCCTGCAGTCCAGCATGAACAGCAGCATGGAGGGGAAGTGATTTTGGCCATATGCGGACTCCCGGAGATCTATATAATAACTAGAAAATGCATTTCCTGCATAAAATGTGTTGAGTGCTGTAGTAAAAAGTGAGGTTGAAAATAAATGAATTGAACTGAGGAATCTGAAAGGTCAAATGTATTGCCCTGCACTGCTGGTGTGTGTGTGTGTGTGTGTGTGTGTGTGTGTGTGTGTGTGTGTGTGTGTGTGTGTGTGTGTGTGTGTGTGTGTGTGTGTGTGTGTGTGTGTGTGTGTGTGTGTGTGTGTGTGTGTGTGTGTGTGTGTGTGTCTTTAACCTGTTAATCCCTAGGCCTATTTCACAGGCCTCCTGCACGAAATGGGCAGAAGAAGGAACTAGAAATTGCATTTCCTGCAGAAAACGTGTTTGAATGCTGACGGCTGAATGAAAAGCCCAAAGCATTGCTGAAAATGAAGAAATGTAAAATAAATAGCATATGAAAGTAGTAGTAGTAGCAGCTGAAGTATAAGTAGTAGTACCTGAAGTAGTAGTAGTAGCTGAAGAAGTAGTAGTACCTGAAGTAGTAGTAGTAGCTGAAGAAGTAGTAGTAGCTTAAGTAGTAGTAGTAGCTGAAGTAGTAGTTGTAGCTGAAGCAGTATGTAGTAGCTGAAGTAGTAGTAGTAGTTGATGTATTAGTAGTAGCTTAAGAGTAGCAGTAGCTGAAGTAGTAGGCAGTAGCTGAAGTAGTAGTAGCTGAAGTAGTGGTAGTAATTGTAGTAGTTGTATTGGTAAGAGTAGTAGTAATGGTAGCGGTAGTATTGGTAGGAGTAGTAATGGTAGTAGTAGTATTGGTAGGAGTAGCAATGGTAGTATTAGTATTGGTAGGAGTAGTAGTAGTAGTGGGCAGTAGAAATGTTGAATTGCTTTAATCAAGTGAGAGATTTGAACAGAGTTCAAAATGTTAGAATCGAATTGGAATAAAGCTCTGTGTGTGTGTGTGTGTGTGTGTGTGTGTGTGTGTGTGTGTGTGTGTGTGTGTGTGTGTGTGTGTGTGTGTATCTTAAGAGAATGGTTGAGCCATTGCGTGTGTTTGCGTGTGTGTGTGTCTCTTTAAGAGAATGGCGGCGCTATTGCGTGTGTGTGTGTGTGTGTGTGTGTGTGTGCGTGTGTGTGTGTGTGCGTGTGTGTGTATGTGTGTGTGTGTGTGTGTGTGTGTGTGTGTGTGTGTTGTTTGTGTGTGTGTGTGCCTGAACGTCCTCACATTTAGTGGTGGATTTAATGATTTGTTTCCGTGACCCAGTTCGCGTGATTCAGTTCGCCAAGAGGAGTCGTTTGCGAATCGTTCGTTCGTGAAACGATTCGCGAACGACTCCTCCCAGTTCAGTCGAGTTTCCGGTGAATCGATTCACCGGAAACTCGGTGGAGGAGTCGTTCGGGAATCAGCCTAGTTTCCGGTAGCGGTGAATCGCATCATGGAATGCACACCATTGCACGGTTCTCAGCTGAGTCAATCAGACTCAGTGCTACCGGAAACTCGACTGAACTGGGAGGAGTCGTTTGCGAATCGTTTGTTCGTTCAGCCTGGTTTCCAGTAGCGGTAAATCGCATCATGTAATGCATGCCATTGCACGGTTCTCAGCTGAGTCAGTCAGACTCAGTGGAGTTAGTGCTACTAACTAGAAATAACTAGAAATGAACCGATTCGGTTCATTCGTCCTAAAGACTCGTTCATTCGAACCGGTTCGCGAATGACCAAGCCAACACTACTCACATTCTGACTTCAACGGGATCAGTGAGAGCAACTGAAAACTATGCCGGTTTGAAACTAAAACTGTGATTCTGGAAGAAGTATAAAGTCTATCGAAATTTCGTTTGGATAGTATTGAAGATACAAATGTTCAAATTTGTTTAATGGTTTGAACGATGGTAAACGGAAAAACTGTCGAACGTCCTCACGCTCCAGCGTCAACGTAAATCAACGAGACCAACAGAAAACGAAGCTGGTATGAAACAAACTGTTATTCTGAATGAAATTTGACCGAGTTACGATGTCTTAAGTAATTGAAGTGTCAGAATGGGCAGACGGCTTCAATGGGACCAACTGTAGAATATGACGGTTTGAAACTGAAAATGTGATATTAAATAAAGTTTAAATGATATCGAAATTAAAGTGTATCGATTTGTTAAATGGTTTGAACGAAGGTAAACGGTTGGAAATCTAATTTTGTTACGTCCTAAACAGTTTGGAGTACCAGAGGACGGCTCTGCCGTCCTCCCATTGACTCCCATGTTAAAAAACAACAATAGGTTAAACGTAGAATATCTTAAAAAGTATAAAATATTAAAAAATAATAGAAAAGAAGTGCACGATTCCAAGCTATTCTGAATATTTTAAAATTTGAACGGATTCTCTAGGTGAAAAATAGAGGAAGGAGATAGGTCCCAAAGTTTGTAGAGAATAATAAAGAAAGAAAGAAAAAAGAAAACTGATGAAGAACAATAGTTGAGAGCTGCAAGCAGAACTCACCTAATAAATATTTCAATATCTAGAGTGTGAATGCTACAGCACTAACACTAATAACTAGAAATTGCATGCAGAAAACCTGTGTGGATGCTGACGGCTGAATGAAAAGCGGAAAGCATTGTTGAAAATGAAGAAATGTAAAAATTAATAGAATATGAAAGTAGTAGTAGTAGTAGCTGTGGTAGTAGTAGTAGATGAAGTATAAGTTGTAGTAGGTGAAGTAATAGTTGCTGAAGAAGAAGTAGTAGTAGTAGAAGCTGAAGCAGTAGTAGTAGCTGAAGTAGTAGGTAGTAGCTAAAGTAGTAGTAGTAGTAGTAGCTGATATAGTAGTAGTAGCTGACGTAGTAGTAGTAGTAGCTGAAGAAGTAGTAGTAGCTGAAGTAGTATGTAGTAACTGAAGTAGCTGTAGTAGCTGCAGTAGTAATAGTACCTGAAGTTTTATTAGTGGCTGAAGAAGTCGGAGTAGCTGGAGAAGTAGTAGTATCTGAAGTAGTAGTAGAAGCTGAAGTATGAGTGGTAGTAGATTAAGTAGTAGTAGTAGCTGAAGTAGTAGTAGTAGCTGAAGTAGTAGCCAAAGTAGTAGTAGTAGCTCAAGTAGTAGGTAGTAGTTGAAGTAGTAGTAGCTGAAGTAGTAGTAGCTGAAGTAGTAGTAGCTGAAGTATAAGTAGTAGTAGCTAAAGTAGTAGTAGGAGCAGCTGAATAAGTAGTTGTAGCTGAAGTAGTAGTAGTATCTGAAGTAGTAGGAGTAGCTGAAGTAGTAGTAGTAGTTAGTGAAGTTGTAGTAGTAGCTGAAGGAGTAGTAGTAGCTGAAGTAGTAGTGGAAGCTGAAGTAATAGTACTGGCTAAAGTAATATAGGTAGTGGCTGAAGCAGCAGTAGCTTAAGTATTAGTAGTAGCTGAAGTAGTACGTAAAAGCTGAAGTAGTAGTATTTGTTGAAGTAGTTGAAGTAGCTGAAGTAGTAGTAGCTGTAGTAGTAGAAGTTGAAGTAGTAGTAGTCGTTGAAGTAGTAGAAGTTGCTGAAGTAGTAGTAGCTGAAGTTGTAGTAGTAGCTGTAGTAGTAGTAGTAGATTAAGTAGTAGTAGTAGTAGTAGTAGCTGAAGTAGTAGTTAGTAGCTGAAGTAGTACTAGCTGTAGTAGTAATTAGTAGATGAAGTACTTGTAGTAGCTGAAGTAGTAGTAGCTTAATTAATAGTAATAGCTGTAGTAGTAGTAGTAGAAGATGAAGTTGTAGTTGTAGGAGCTGATGCAGTAGTAGTAGCTGAAGTATAAGTAGTAGTAAGCTGAAGTACTAGAAGTAGCTGAAGTCGTAGTTTTAGCTGAAGTAGTAGTAGTAGCTGAAGTAGTAGTAGTAGCTGATGTAGTAGTAGCAGTAGCTGAAGTAGTAGTAGTAGCTGATGTAGTCGGTAGTAGTTCAAGTTCAAGTTCAAGTGTACTTTATTGTCAAAAATCTATGTAACAGGGTTAGCACAGAAGTTTGAAATTGCGTTTGGCCAGACTAGACTTGAAGCAGTAGCTGAAGTAGTAGGTAGTAGCTGATGTAGTTGTAGTAGCTGAAGTAGTAGTAGTAGTAGCAGCTGAAGTAGTAATAGCTGAAGTAGTAGGTAGTAGCTCAAGTAGTAGTAGTAGTTGAAGTAGTAGTTGCAGTAGTAGCTGAAGTAGATGTAGTAGCTGAAGTAGTATTAGTAGCTAAAGTAGCAGTAGCTGAAGTATTAGTAGTAGTAGCTGAAGTAGTAGTAGTAGCTGAAGAAGTAGTTGTAGCTGAAGTAGTAGTAGTAGCTGAAGTAGTAGTAGTAGCTGAAGTAGTAGTAGTATTGGTAGCAAAAGTAGTAGTCGTAGTAGTAGCTGAAGCATTAGGTAGTAGCTGAAGTAGTAGGAGTAGCTGAAGTAGTAGGTAGTAGCTGAAGTAGTTGTAGTAGCTGAAGTAGTAGGTAGTATATCAAGTAGTAGTAGTAGCTGAAGTAGAAGTAGTAGCTGAAGTTGTAGTAGTTGTTGTTGAAGTAAAGCTTATAAACTGTTACTCCTCAACACATACACTTGCAAACACTGACTTATATATATCACTGTCTGTGCTCAGTCTGCTGTCTATATGATTGTCCTACTGATGTCTGACGCACTATGTCCCTGTTATTTGTTGTTTGTAAATTTGACATGTGATGTGCCTTGTCCGTGTTACATGTTATATGTGCTGCAGAACAGGAACCTGCTGGAAATCAGCTATTTTACAGAGACGGGCCCGTTTTAAATTGAAACTTTGTTACTTTTAATACTTTCCTGTATAATAACTATAAAATGAAGAAAAAAAAAGTAGTAGCTGAAGTAGAAGTAATGGCTGAAGTAGTAGTAGTAGCTGAAGTAATAGTAGTAGTAGCTGAAGTAGTAGTAGTAGCTGAAGTAGTAGTAGTAGCCGAAGTAGTATGTATTAGCTGAAGTAGCTGGAGTAGTAGTAGCTGAAGTATAAGTAGTAGTAGCTGAAGTAATATTAGTTGCTGAAGAAGCAGTTGTAGCTGATGTAGTAGTAGTAGCTGAAGTTGTAGTAGTAGCTGTAGTAGTAGTAGATGAAGTAGTAGTAGTAGTAGCTGAAGTAATAGTTAGTAGCTGAAGTAGTACTAGCTGAAGTAGTAGGTAGTAGCTGAAGTATAAGTAGTAATAGCTGAAGTAGTAGTAGTAGCTGTACTAGTAGTAGCCGAAGTAGTAGCAGTAGTAGCTGAAGTAGTAGGAAGTAGCTGAAGTAGTAGTAGCTGAAGTTGTTGTAGTAGCTGAAGTAGTAGTAGTAGCAGAAGTAGTAGTAGTAGTAGTTGCTGAGGTAGTAGTAGTAGCTGAAGTAGTAGGTAGTAGCTCAAGTAGTAGTAGTAGCCGAAGTAGTAGTAGCTGAAGTATTAGTAGCTGAAGTAGTAGTAGCTGAAGTAGTAGTAGAAGCTCAAGTAGTAGTAGTAGTTGAAGTAATAGTAGCTCAAGTAGTAGTAGCAGCTCAAGTAGGGCCCGTTTTAAATTAAAACTTTGTTACTTTTAATACTTTCCTGTATAATAACTATGAAATGAAAAAAAAAATAGTAGTAGCTGTAGTAGAAGTAAAAGCTGAAGTAGTAGAAGTAGCTGAATTAATAGTAGTAGTAGCTGAAGTAGTAGTAGTAGCTGAAGTAGTAGTAGTAGCCGAAGTAGTAGGTATTAGCTGTAGTAGTAGTAGTAGCTGGAGTAGTAGTAGCTGAAGTATAAGTAGTAGTAGCTGAAGTAATATTAGTTGCTGAAGAAGCAGTTGTAGCTGAAGAAGTAGTAGTAGCTGAAGTTGTACTAGTAGCTGTAGTAGTAGCTGAAGTAGTAGTTAGTAGCTGAAGTAGTAGGTAGTAGCTGAAGTACTTGTAGTAGCTGAAGTAGTAGTAGCTGCAGTAGTAGTAATAGCTGTAGTAGTAGTAGTAGATGAAGTAGTAGTTGTAGGAGCTGAAGAAGTAGTAGTAGTTGAAGTACAAGTAGTAGCTGAAGAAGTAGTTGTAGCTGAAGTAGCAGCTGAAGTAGTAGTAGTAGCTGATGTATTAGTAGTAGCTGAAGTAGTAGTAGTAGCTTAAGTAGAAGTAGTAGTATTAGCCAAAGTAGTAGTAGTAGTAGTAGCTGAAGCAATAGGTAGTAGCTGAAGTAGTAGTAGTAGCTTAAGTAGAAGTAGTAGTATTAGCAAAAGTGGTAGTAGTAGTAGCTGAAGCAATAGGTAGTAGCTCAAGTAGTAGTAGCTGAAGTGGTAGTAGTAGTTGAAGTTGTAGTAGTAGCTGAAGTTATAGTAGTAGCTGAAGTAATAGTAGCTGAAGTATAAGTAGTAGTAGCTGAAGTAGTAGTTGATGTTATAGCTGAAGTAGTAGTAGTAGATGAAGTAGTAGTTGTAGCTGAAGTAGTAGTAGCCAAAGTAGCAGTGGTAGTAGCTGAAGCAATAGGTAGTAACTGAAGTAGTAATAGTAGCTGAAGTAGTAGGTAGTAGCTGAAGTAGTTGTGGTAGCTGAAGTAGTAGTATAGCTGAAGTCGCTATCTTCCGAAAAAGACTCACCTGTTCAGAGTCCACCTCGACTCTGCATAGCCACCTTCCCACTTCTGACCACCATTGTACGCTGTATTGTATTGTATTGTATTGTAGTACTTAACTGTGTAGGCAACTGCAGTAGCTGCTATCATGGCTGCAAAACAGGGAGGTAACCCTTCCTTTTACAGTCCCCTAATTACTAGGTATTTACCCGGTACATACATGGTAAATTATAGTGTATTACTGGGTAATTACCACTGGTAATAAGAAGGTAAATACAGAGGTAGTTACCCGGTAAATCATAGTGTATTACTGGGTAATTACCGCTGGTAATAAGAAGGTAAATACGGAGGAATTATCCGGTAAATTATAGTGTATTACTGTGTAATTACCACTGGTAATAAGAAGGTAAATACAGAGGAATTACAGCTGATGTACCAAGTAAAACCTCCACTAATACCCATCAACTCAACTAAGTAGCGTGTAGTTGTAACTGTTTTAGGTTCGTAATAACTCCGACATTGTGTTCTTCCTAGGAAATTAGGCAACCAATTCTTAGAAACACCTATTATCCAAGGTTTATGTTGGTAACAGCCCAAATTTAATGATGTACTATCTAGAAATGAGCATAGTACTTCCCAATAAAATACTTTTTCTTAGTTATTATTCATAGCTACACCCATTTAGAAAGGGTTTATTCGATTTACCACTATGGAATTACTTACCTGGTAACAACATCTGCAGGAATCTGTTTTCCTCTAGTGTCATGGTACATCTTCTTAAATACTGGGTACGAAGCAGTTTGTTTCCATGGTATTACCAGGTTCTTACCATATCATTTATAATAGATATATTCCATTATCCATGCAGTCAACACAAACATGTACCATGTACGTTCTGCGACATTACCAAGTAAAACACGACAATTTACCCAGTAAGTAAGCTGAAATTGTACTGTAAAAGGAAGCCTCGTTTGTTTCCATGGTATTACCAGGTTCTTACCATATAATTTATAATAGATACATTCCATTGTCCATGCAGTCAACACAAACTTGTACCATGTACGTTCTGCGACGTTACCAAGTAAAACACGACAATTTACCCAGTAATTAAGCTGAAACTGTACTGTAAAAAGGAAGCCTCGTTTGTTTCCATGGTATTACCATGTTCTTACCATATAATTTGTAATACGTTATTCACTTTTCCATCTAGTCAACACAAACTTTACCATGTACGTTCTGCGACGTTACCAAGTAAAACACGACAATTTACCCAGTAATTAAGCTGAAACGGTACTGTAAAAGGAAGCCTCGCTTGTTTCCATGGTATTACCAGGTTCTTACCACATAATTTGTAATCCATTATTCCCTTTCCATGCAGTCAACACAAACTTGTACCATGTACGTTCTGCGACGTTACCAAGTAAAACACGACAATTTACCCAGTAATTAAGCTGAAACTGTACTGTAAAAGGAAGCCTCGTTTGTTTCCATAGTATTACCATGTTCTTACCATATAATTTGTAATACATTATTCCCTTTTCCATCTAGTCAACACAAACTTTTACCATGTACGTTCTGCAACGTTACCAAGTAAAACACGACAATTTACCCAGTAATTAAGCTGAAACTGTACTGTAAAAGGAAGCCTTGTTTGTTTCCATGGTATTACCAGGTTCTTACCATATAATTTGTAATACCTTACTCCCTTTTCCATGCAGTCAACACAAACTTGTACCATGTACGTTCTGCGACGTTACCAAGTAAAACACGACAATTTACCCCAGTAATTAAGCTGAAACTGTACTGTAAAAGGAAGCCTCGTTTGTTTCCATGGTATTACCAGGTTCTTACCATATAATTGTAATACATTATTCCCTTTTCCATGCAATCAACACAAACCCATATATGTTCTGCAACATCGTTCACCAGTAGTTAAGCACTTAATTGTTGTTATAAAACCCCAAACCACTGTTGATGAAGGCATATTAAAATTAAACAAAATCAAAGGCTTCTCTTTCAAACAATGAATATCTCACAAACAGGCACTGACACTGAAGAAATCGGACAAAAAAAAGAGCCGTCCACATCAACCAATTTAAATGTTACTGGGATGGTGTTTTCATAAAACACATGACATTGTTATGGCACGTGACCACAAGGAAGACTGCTTCAACCTCTACAATTTGAATAAGCGGGGAATGCCATGCGCAATCTGCCTATGGGAGCATCTTTGTGGTCATTCGCAAACCAATGAGTCCACTCGATGAATGAGAGATGACTCTTTAGTGTCTTCTCTGTGAGGTATCCCATGCAGTCTCCACATCTGGGATTTGAAGGCTCACCAAGACCTGACCAGTACCTCAAAATCTCCCCTTCCATACTGTAATAAAGAATCAGGAAGACAAGAAATAAACATTAGGACTGTCATTAATGAACAATTTCTAGAACATGTAGAACTCAAAGATTATTTTGTTTATCAGTTAAAAAAGGATGCTGGTCCTCTGGCAATTGTGTTTGGTCATATTGAAAAGAGAAAAAGGCATAGCCATAAATACAGTTAATAGGACGGGAGGGGACAGGCTGTTAGCTCCGGTTAGCACTTTAGCATCGAGCTAGCGGAGCTTCTGTCATTCAAATAACTCGGACATGTTGTTTAAAACCTATAACACCCAATTTATTAAAATCTCCGGATTTAATCGGGCTCTCTCCCATAAGTACAGTTAATAGGACGGGAAGAAACAGGCTCTGTTAGCCCCGGTTAGCGCGATGCTAAAGAGCAGCTCTACCGGAGCATGCCACCTCAACAGGTGCAAGTTAGCCTCCGGTTTGATATTCGCCAGATATTCGGTTTACCACCCAATCGGCTTCATCAACATAAGTGCAATACATTACGGGCTTAGTATGTTGAGGAAGGTGCATCGAGAAAATCTTCTCAAACACATGTTGTCGCCATTGATGTCTGTGCAACAACGTCATTTACGTCCTGGCTGACTGCTACCTGATTTAGGGGACCGTCAACAAGTTACACTCACCGACTGGTGGCAGAGACGTTACCATGGAATTGTTTCTGGAAATAAATCATATAAAATAATATAAAAATCACTAAAAAAACATTTTGTCACCTGATTGTAGTAGTAGTAGTTGCCAATGGTGGGCTGCTACTTACTGCAGGTAACTTTGCTAATATATTGCATTATTGTTAAACGGGATGCAATTAATAATTTCAAATATAGTTTAGTCGATTTTTGTCGAATATTAAACTATTAACTTCATTATGATTAACTATATTGCAATATATTTGCGTGATTAATTTCCTGAAACAATTCCATGGTAACGTCTCTGCCACCAGTCGGTGAGTGTAATTTGTTGACGGTCCCTAAAACAGGTAGCAGCCAGAACGTAAATGACGTCGTTACACAGCCATTGATGGCGCCAACATGTGTTTGTGATTTTCCCGATACGGTGTCCTAAACCGTCCTCAACATACTAAGCCCGCTAATGTATTGCACTTATGTTGATGAATCCGATTGGGTGGTAAACCGAATATCAAACCGGAGGCTAACTTGCACCTGTTGAGGTGGCATGCTCCTGTAGAGCTGCTCTTTAGCATCGCGCTAACTGGGGCTAACAGAGCCTGTCTCTTCCCGTCCTATTAACTGTACGGGAGAGAGCCCGATTAAATCCGGATGATTTAATAAATTGGGTGTTATAGGTTTTTAAACAACATGTCCGAGTTATTTTGAATGGACAGAAGCTCCGCTAGCTCGATGCTAAAGGGCTAACTGGAGCTAACAGCCTGTCCCCTCCCGTCCTATTAACTGTATTTATGGGTATGCCTTTTTCTCTCAATATGACCAAACACAATGGCCAGAGGACCAGCATCCTTTTTTAACTAATAAACAAAATAATCTTTGAGTTCTACATGTTCTAGAAATGTTCATTAATTGAACCAGTCCTAATGTTTATTTTCTTGTATTCTGATTCTTTATTACAGTATGGAAGGGGAGATTTGGAGGTACCTGGTCAGGTCTTGGTCAGCCTTCAAATCCCAGATGTGGAGACTGCAGGGATACCTCACAGAGAAGACACTAAAGAGTCATCTCTCATTCATCGAGTGGACTCATTGGTTTGCGAATGACCACAAAGATGCTCCCATAGGCAGATTGCTGCATGGCATTCACCACTTATTCAAATTGAGTTTGAAGCAGTCTTCCTTGTGGTCACTTGCAATAACACTGTCATGTGTTTTATGAAAACCCCATCAGTAACATTTAAATTGAGTTGATGTGGACGGCTCTTTTTTTTGTCCGATTTCTTAAGTGTTCAGTGCCTGTTTGTGAGATATGCATTAGTTTGAAAGCTAAGCCCTTTGATTTTGTTTAATTTTAATATGCCTTTCAATCACACTGGTTTGGGATTTTACTAACGCCAATTAAAGTGCTTCACTACTGGTGAACGATGTTGCAGAACATATATGGTTTGTGTTGATTGCATGGAAAGGGAATAATGTATTACAAATTATATGGTAAGAACCTGGTAATACCATGGAAACAAACGAGGCTTCCTTTTACAGTACAGTTTCAGCTAACTACTGGGTAAATTGTCGTGTTTTACTTGGTAACGTCGCAGAACGTACATGGTACAAGTTTGTGTTGACTGCATGGAAAAGGGAATAATGTATTACAAATTATATGGTAAGAACCTGGTAATACCATGGAAACAAACAAGGCTTCCTTTTACAGTACAGTTTCAGCTTAATTACTGGGTAAATTGTCGTGTTTTACTTGGTAACGTTGCAGAACGTACATGGTAAAAGTTTGTGTTGACTAGATGGAAAAGGGAATAATGTATTACAAATTATATGGTAAGAACATGGTAATACCATGGAAACAAACGAGGCTTTTACAGTACAGTTTCAGCTTAATTACTGGGTAAATTGTCGTGTTTTACTTGGTAACGTCGCAGAACGTACATGGTAGAAGTTTGTGTTGACTGCATGGAAAAGGGAATATGTATTACAAATTATATGGTAAGAACCTGGTAATACCATGGAAACAAACGAGGCTTCCTTTTACAGTACAGTTTCAGCTTAATAAATTGTCGTGTTTTACTTGGTAACGTCGCAGAACGTACATGTACAAGTTTGTGTTGACTGCATGGAAAAGGGAATAATGATTACAAATTTATGGTAAGAACCTGGTAATACCATGGAAACAACGAGGCTTCCTTTTACAGTACAGTTTCAGCTTAATTACTGGTAAATTGTCGTGTTTTACTTGGTAACGTCGCAGAACGTACATGGTAAAGTTTGTGTTGACTGATGGAAAAGGGAATAGTATTACAAATTATATGGTAAGAAATGGTAATACCATGGAAACAAACGAGGCTTCCTTTTACAGTACAGTTTCAGCTTAATTACTGGGTAAATTGTCGTGTTTTACTTGGTAACGTCGCAGAACGTACATGGTACAAGTTTGTGTTGACTGCATGGAAAAGGGAATAATGATTACAAATTATGGTAAGAACCTGGTAATACCATGGAAACAAGCGAGGCTTCCTTTTACAGTACAGTTTCAGCTTAATTACTGGGTAAATTGTCGTGTTTTACTTGGTAACGTCGCAGAACGTACATGGTACAAGTTTGTGTTGACTGCATGGACAATGGAATGTATCTATTATAAATTATATGGTAAGAACCTGGTAATACCATGGAAACAAACGAGGCTTCCTTTTACAGTACAATTTCAGCTTACTTACTGGGTAAATTGTCGTGTTTTACTTGGTAATGTCGCAGAACGTACATGGTACATGTTTGTGTTGACTGCATGGATAATGGAATATCTATTATAAATGATATGGTAAGAACCTGGTAATACCATGGAAACAAACTGCTTCGTACCCAGTATTTAAGAAGATGTACCATGACACTAGAGGAAAACAGATTCCTGCAGATGTTGTTACCAGGTAAGTAATTCCATAGTGGTAAATCGAATAAACCCTTTCTAAATGGGTGTAGCTATGAATAATAACTAAGAAAAAGTATTTTATTGGGAAGTACTATGCTAATTTCTAGATAGTACATCATTAAATTTGGGCTGTTACCAACATAAACCTTGGATAATAGGTGTTTCTAAGAATTGGTTGCCTAATTTCCTAGGAAGAACACAATGTCGGAGTTATTACGAACCTAAAACAGTTACAACTACACGCTACTTAGTTGAGTTGATGGGTAATAGTGGAGGTTTTACTTGGTACATCAGCTGTAATTCCTCTGTATTTACCTTCTTATTACCAGTGGTAATTACACAGTAATACACTATAATTTACCGGATAATTCCTCTGTATTTACCTTCTTATTACCAGTGGTAATTACCCAGTAATACACTATGATTTACCATGTATTTACCAGGTAACTACCTCTGTATTTACCTTCTTATTACCAGTGGTAATTACCCAGTAATACACTATAATTTACCATGTATGTACCGGGTAAATACCTAGTAATTAGGGGACTGTAAAAGGAAGGGTTACCAACAGGGAATTGATTCAGGGATCGTGGTACTTGCACTTGGTTCTATGAACATCCTTTCTGTACCGACAGCGATATATTGATGCACTTCTTATGACAAATGTACTTATTGTAAGTCGCTTTGGATAAAAGCGTCTGCTAAATGCCCTAAATGTAAATGTAAATGAAGTAGTAGTAGTTAGTAGGTAGTAGCTGAAGTAGTTGTGGTAGCTGAAGTAGTAGTATAGCTGAAGTCGCTATCTTCCGAAAAAGACTTACCTGTTCAGAGTCCACCTCGACTCTGCATAGCCACCTTCGCACTTCTGACCACCATTGTACACTGTATTGTATTGTATTGTATTGTATTGTATTGTATTTTATTGTATTGTATTGTGTTGTAGTAATAATAATAATAATACATTTAATTTAGAGGCGCCTTTCAAAACACCCAAGGTCACCTTACAGAGTCATCATACATTTTTTAAAAAAAACAAGACATTGTGGAAAAAAAATAAATAAATAAATAAACATAAGCAATAAGAAATAAATAAAACAAAAACAAGACAAAACAAAACAAAAAAAAAACTATCAAAACAGTGATCAGTTAGACGTTGTGTGCGAGTTTGAACAGGTGAGTTTTGAGTTGTGACTTGAAGGTTGTAATGGTGTCTGACTGTTTTATGTGTGGGGGGAGTTCCAGAGCCTGGGTGCTGAACAGCTGAATGACCGGGCACCCATTGAAGTGAGTCGTGATGTGGGGATACATAGTAGTCCAGCAGGTTGAGCGGAGGGAGCGGGAGGGAGTGTATTCTTGGAGGAGGTCGCAGAGATAACTGGGGGCTAGGTTGTGGAGAGCTTTGTAGGTGAGGAGTAGGGTTTTGTATTGGATGCGGTAATGTACTGGGAGCCAGTGAAGTTGAATGAGGACAGGGGTGATGTGGTCAGATGATTTGGTGCGGGTGATGATCCGGGCGGCTGAGTTCTGAATGATCTGCAGTCTGTTGATGAGTTTGGTGGGGAGTCCGGTGAGGAGGGCGTTGCAGTAGTCTATGCGTGATGTGACAAATGAGTGAACTAGGATTTCAGTGCTGGATTGGGTCAATGATGGGCGGAGTCTGGCGATGTTGCGGAGGTGGAAGAATGCAGTCCGGGTGATGTTGTGAATATGGGGTGCGAATGAGAGGGTGTTGTCCAGGATGACGCCGAGGCTCTTGACTTTGGAGGAGAAGGGTACTGGGAATCCATCGATAATTATGAGTGGAGCTGGGGTGTGTTGTGATTTAGTGAGGGTGGATTTGGATCCGATGAGCAGGGCCTCGGTCTTGTTTCCATTGAGTTTCAGGAAGTCCTGCTCAACCAGCTCCGGATCTCTTCCAGGCACGTGATGAGGGAAGTGGGGGGGATGGCAGCGGTGGGTTTGGTGGAGATGTAGACCTGTGTGTCGTCAGCGTAGCAGTGAAAATGGACCCCATGGTGACGGAGGAGTGTGCCCAGTGGGAGGAGGTAAGTGGTGAAGAGGAGTGGACCCAAGACTGACCCCTGGGGGACACCCAGTGAGACACTGAACACCCAGACTTGTGGTTGCTTAGTTGAACAAATTGTTGACGGCCGGTGAGGTAGGATGTAAACCAGGAGAGTGCAGCACCAGTGATCCCAATACCAGCTAGGCGGTCCAGGAGCAGAGGGTGGGAGATGGTGTCGAATGCTGCGCTGAGATCGAGGAGGATGAGAATGGTGAGTAATCCAGAGTCGGCTGCAAGGAGGAGGTCGTTGGTGATTTTGACTAGGGCTGTTTCAGTGCTGTGTTTTGGACGGAAGCCAGATTGGAACGGTTCGTGGAGATTGTTAGTGTCGAGGTGGGACTGTAGTTGTGCGGCAACCACCCTTTCAAGTGTTTTGGAGATGAAAGGGAGATTGGAGATGGGCCGGTAATGGTTAAGGTCAGTTGGGTCAGCACCAGGTTTTTTCAGGATGGGAGTGATGGCAGCCAGCTTGAGAGTGGGGGGTACAGTACCAGTAGTGAGGGAGGAGTTAATTATGTTGGTGATCATGGGGGAGATGGACGGAAGACATGCTTTGACAAGGGAGGTGGGAAGAGGATCGAGCTGACAGGTGGTGGTTTTGGCTTTGCGGATGAGTTCTGAAACGGTCTGTTCTGTTACTAGGGTGAAGTCAGAGAGTGAGCTGATGAGAGGTTGGCCAGAGGTGATCATCCAGGGTGGGTCATCAGAGGGGTGCGAGATGAGGCCAGTTGTTGGTGAATGGTGTTGATTTTAGAGCTGAAGAAGTCAAGGAACGCAGTGCATTGGGTGGTGGAAATGTCTGGAGGGAGAGATTTAGGAGGCTGAAGTAAGTGGCTGACTGTTGAGAAGAGGACTCTGCTGTTGCCTGTACCAGTGTTGATGAGGTTGGAGTAGTATGAGGTTTTGGCAGTAGTGAGGGCATTCTTGTAGTGATGGAGGTGGTCCGAATACATTTGGCGGTGTACAGTGAGTTGAACTTAGTACTTAACTGTGTAGCAACTGCAGTAGCTGCTATCATGGCTGTAACACAGGGAATTGATTCAGCTAAGACTTGAAGTTGATTCAGCCGGGGGGCCGGGGAATATGAGTGCATAGGCGGTGCGACTTTCCAGCAAGGGGATCTCTGATTCGGAGGCCTCACGAGTTCTGGACGGGCGTCTTCCTTATCCCTTTTGCCTTCCAGCACCAACACTAGACCCCAGGGTAGGGTCTCGTATCCCGGGAGAGTTAAGTTCTATTTCATCCTTACTGACCGCCAGAGACGGTGCATTAAGCACTGGATTTATCCGTCTCGTGCATGCGCAGTTCGAGTACCTATACCAACAAGGTCACATGTGACCCTTGTGACACCAGATTGGCTATATAGCCCGGTGTCGACAGAGGATCTGTTCCTTTCATCTTCTCGCAAAGACGCATGTAGTAGTACCGCTTGCGGATAGCGTATTCGCTTTTTGGAAAGGATCGCGCTCCAGACTGTGTGCAGCTCGCGACCAAGGGTCGGAGCAACGGGTGAACTCGTCCTCCAGGGGCTGTTTGTCTGTACAGCGCTGAAAGGCTTCCTTTGAGTAGAAGCTTCCAAGTTTTGTTAGTAACACTTTTGTTAGAAGAATATATATATATATATATATAATCGTTCAGTCACTTACCGGTGAAGGCAGCGCTCTCGCGTCCTCTCCCGGCAACACTGCTGGGATTATTTTCACTACTGGCTACATTGTACAGTTCGCTCCCTTCCAGCGCTTGTAGCTGCTACTTGATAGCTCCCTGATAGAAACAGCTCGGCTGTGTTCTGGGTTACCAAATTTGTTTGGTAACACTTTTGTTTAAAAAAATAAAATAAAAAAAATAAATCCGGTCAGTCACTTACCGGTGAAGGCAGAGTGTTCTCGCGTCCTCTCCCTGTAACACTGTTGCGTATTTCTTTCGGTCACTTACCGGTGAAGGCAGCGCTCTCGCGCCCTCTCCCTGTAACACTGTTGGGGTTTACTTTTCAATCACTTACCGGTGAAGGCAGCGCTCTCGCGCCCTCTCCCTGTAACACTTGTGTGTTTCTTTTCAGTCACTTATCGGTGAAGGCAGCGCTCTCGCGCCCTCTCCCTGTAACACTTGTGTGTTTCTTTTCAGTCACTTACCGGTGAAGGCAGCGCTCTCGCGCCCTCCCTGTAACACTTGTGTGTTTCTTTTCAGTCACTTACCGGGGAAGGCAGCGCTCTCGCATCCTCTCCCGAGAACACTACTGTATATTTGAGTGTGTAATTATTTTCAGTCACTTGCTGGTGAAGACTGCGCTCTCGCGTCCTCTCCCGGTAACACTTTCTTGGCTTTTCTTGAGTTAGTAGCTCACTGGTGAAAGCAGTGCTCCCCTCTCCAGTGTTCTGCTGAGGCTCATGTGTGGCGCCTGTGTGGCCCTCCTTGAGCCTGACGATGGCCATGATCGCTGCCCCTCTTGCCTCGGCTTCGAGCATTTGAGGGAGGGCCTTACCGAGAGGGCCTGTATGAACTGCGGCTCCATGCCCTTGGCACTCAGGCTGGCTAGGCTCGCAGCGGTGGAACATCCGGCAGCCGTCGACCTTCCATCAATGGCGCCACTTCCTCCAGCTCAGCCCGGCCGTTCTTGGCGTCGGGGTAGAGCAGGGCCTCCCCCAGGAAAAGGGCTAGGGACGAGCTAGCATCCAAGGTGGATCGCTTGTCGTCCGACATGGTGAGGATACAGGAACTCCTCCTGACCCTGCAACCTGGGGCAGGTGGCGCGGTGGCTGACATCCGGCCTGACCCTTCCTTGGGGAATGTGCCGGGCCGGACGATGTCCTGTCGCTGGCGGCATCGGCTAACCTCTTCAGTGAGGGTGTCACGGGGGAGGAAGCCTCAAACGCTTTTGGGGAGGCCTCCCGCTCCTCTGCTCAGAGCTCTGGGCACAGCACAGAGGGTAACCCATCGGGGCCGTCATCCGTACGGCCCTGGCTCGCCTGGGGCTCGATGCTCCTCAGGCAGACTTGGCTCAGCCTAGCGCCTTTTTCAGGCGCAGCCCTGCCACATCCCCTTTCTCTGTCCCTCCTTCGGAGGAGTATTTAAAGGAGCTGCACGTCTGCTGGAAGGATGCCAAGGCTCTCCCCTCTTCCAGTGCTCGGGCCTTGGCTGCCATGCGGGATCCAGCGCAGTATGGGTTGGGTCACATGCCACCCGTTGAGCCCGCCATTGCCTCCCTCATTTTTTTTTTTTTCTTTTTTTTTTCTTTTTATTTATACTACACGTCACCAGCACCTGAAAATCAAAAGGCTGTCCACAGGCACTTCACTCCCCCCAGCCACAGGCCCATATATATATATATATATATACACAACCCTCCCTCGTTTTGACCCCCGATCAGGCCTTGCGGCCGGATGCCAGGTGTCCTCGACCCCAGTGCAGGGTCACAGACGACCTGCTCTCGAAGGCCTATGACGCAGCAGCGCGTATGGGGCGGATTGGCAATTCCCTCTCCCACCTAATGCTGGCGCTCTCGACCTCGCTGCAACAAGCTGCAGTTGAGCCGTCTACGCAGGACCTGAGCGATGCGTCCCTACAGGCCTTTGCCCTGATGTCCAGGGAATTGGGGCGTGTTATGTCCACCCTGGTCCAGACTCGCCGCCAGGTTTGGTTGGCTCAGTCGCCCCTGACGGAGGCATGCAGGAAGGCCCTCAGAGCCGTGCCAGTGGTACCGGGGGAGCTGTTTGGGTCACTGCCCTGGAGACGCTGGAGCGAGCTGCCCAAGCTAGGCAAACCAACCTGCAGCTGTCGGGTCTTCACAGGAGTGTGTCTGCTCCTGGCAGGCCTAGAGCCCCCCCGGCTGCCCCCCGGGGCTGCTACCAGCCTCCACGCTCTTACCCAGCGAGAGATGAGGGCCTACGTAGGTCTCGGCGGCCCGCCCAGCAGCCCGCTGAAAGCTTTCGCGCCCACGCCCGCCCATCGCCCGTGCAGCCTCGAGCCGCGGAGCCTCACCGGTACCCCTCCAGAGCCGATAGAGGCCGGGGGGCTGCCTGTACTATAGACCCCTGGGTGGTTTCCACCTTAACCCAGGGGTACGAATTACAGTTCCGACGCCGGCCCCAGGCCTTCGGCCGGCTCAGGATGACAGTCATCCGCGACCCGACGAAGGCCGCAGCTCTGGCCCAGGAGCTATCCGCCCTCCTGGCCAAGGATGCGATCGAGCCAGTGGACCCTCAGTTACAACCCGGGGGGTTCTACTCGGCGTACTTTCTGGTAACCAAGAAAGACGGCGGATTCAGGCCCATTCTAGACCTAAGGGGCCTGAACACGTTTTTAAAAGTTTTACCATTCCACATGCTCACCTCGGCGGACACCCTGAGGGTAGTTGCCAGGGGGGAGTGGTTTACGACAATAGACCTGAAGGACGCCTATTTTCATGTGCAGGTTGCGCCACGCCACAGGCGGTTCCTGAGGTTTGCCTATCGGGGCAGGCATTACCAATTCAGGGTACTTCCCTTCGGGCTTTCCCTCTCCCCGAGGGTTTTCACCAGGGTTGTGGCGGAAGCCCTCGCACCCCTGCAGACGCAGGGCATGAAGGTCCTGCCGTATCTGGACGACTGGCTGGTCTGTGCGCCCTCCAGGTCCCAGGTGGCCCAGGACACGGCCCGCCTGCTGTCGCACGTCGCCCGGCTGGGCTTGACGGTGAACCAATCAAAGTGTTGCCAGGACCCTTCCCAACGGGTTACCTATCTGGGGTTGGTCCTGGACTCTGTCGCCATGAAGGCCTACCTTTCACCTCGACGGGTGAACGACATCCTCCGCCTCCTTCCCCTCTTCAGAGCCGGCAGGAGCCTGCTTTTTATTCTGTTTCTTCAGCTTTTTGGCAAGCTGGCAGCTGCTTCAGCTGTGGTGCCTCTGGGCTTACTGTCCCTGCGCCCAGGGACAGTAAGTATGGGGCGCAGTGTGGCAGGGCAGGACTGCGCAGGGACGGTGGTCTGGCCGGGACGTGGCACAACACATCAATGTGCTGGAACTCCGGGCTGTGCAGCTGGCACTAGCGAGCTTTCTGCCCCATTTGACGGGCCGGCATGTCCTGGTCCGGTCGGACAACATGGCCACGGTTTCCCAGGTGAACCACCAGGGGGGCACCAGGTCGGCACGGCTTCTCCGGGTATCCCAGAGCCTGTGGACTTGGGCTTCTCCCTGTCTGGCCAGCCTACGGGCAGTCTATTTGCCGGGGGCCCAGAATCGGGCGGCAGACTTCCTCTCCCGACGGAAGCCTCCAACGGGGGAATGGCGGCTTCACCCCGAGGTGGTGGAGTCAATGTGGGGCCTCTTCGGCAGTGCAGAGGTGGACCTCTTTCCCTCGGAGGAGTCGGCGCATTGCCCCCTCTGGTTCTCCTGGGCAGAAGCGTCCAGCCCTTTAGGGCAGGACGCGCTGGCGCACGATTGGCCGGACAGGCCTCTTTATGCATACCCACCATTGCCTCTGGTTCTGCCGACACTCCAGAGGGTCCTTTTGCAGGGCCACCGGCTCCTTCTGGTGGCCCCCTTTTGGCCGGGGAGGCTCTGGTATCCACTGCTGCTCAGGCTCTGCTGCAGCTCGCCATGGTGCCTCCCCGACAGGAGGGAATCCTGTCCCAGCTGGGGGGTCAGATCTGGCATCCCGACCCCTCTCGCCTACAGCTCTGGGCTTGGCCACTGCAGGGCCCGACCCACTGCTGAGGGAGTGCACTGCGGCTGTCAGGGGTACTGTTATGAGTGCCAGGGCACCGTCGACCAGGTTGCAGTACGCAAACAAGTGGAAGCTGTTCTACAACTGGTGTGCGGCTAGGGCCGTGGATCCAGTGCATTGCGCTGTGACCACGGTGCTGGAATTTCTGCAGTCCCTCCTGGATAGTGGCCGGTCGCACTCTACCTTGAGGGTCTATGTCGCTGCCATCTCCTCCCTACATGATAGGGTTGACAGCGCCACGGTAGGGTGCCACAGATTAGTGTCCCTCTTTCTTAGAGGGGCTTTGAGACTGCCCCCTACAGCCATGAGGTCTCCAGCATGGGACCTGCCGCTGGTGCTGGAAGCCTTGTCATCGCCTCCCTTCGAGCCTTTGAGTCAAGGGGGTTGAAGTGGCTGTCCATGAAGGCTGCCTTTTTACTCGCCATAACCTCTGCCAAGCGGGTCGGGGAGTTGCATGCCCTATCAGTGAGTGATACATGCCTGAGGTGGAACTCTGATGGCTCGGGTGTCACTCTATGGCCGAATGTTGCGTTCCTGCCAAAGGTGCTGCCACGCAATCACCTTAACCAGCCCATCCAGTTAGCACACTTTGACCCCCTTCTGGGGAGGGTGGGTCCGAGCTGCTGTGCCCGGTGCGGGCCCTTAGGGCTTATATTTCTGCTACCGCCGGTATTCGCCAGTCGGAGCAGCTTTTTTTTAGGGGTTGTGCTTTAACAAAGCAGAGGCTGTCCGACTGGATTGTGGAGACCATAACGCACGCCTACGGGGCCAGTGGCCGCCCCCGCCATCCAGGGTGAGGTGTCACTCAACCAGGAGCGTCTCAACATCATGGGCTGCCCTGAGAGGGGTGCCCCTGGGGAACATCTGTGCCACGTCGTCATGGGCGTCGCCTAGCACATTCTCCAGGTTCTACCGGGTCGACGTTGCCACTCCCCATCCAATGGGCGTGGCCCTGATGCCAAGCTCTGCTGTCTCTGGTCAGTATGTGAGCGCTTGATTCTTCGTGACGTTGTTGGTATTGGCCATCCAGTGCTTAATGCACCGCCTCTGGCGGTCAGTAAGGATGAAATAGAACGCAGAGTTACGTATGTAACTTCGGTTCTATGAATCCTGGATGACCGCCAGAGTTACAGGTTACTCAGAAGTCTCGTGGTTCGCGAGAAGATTCTGGGAACAGATCCTCTGTCAACACCGGGCTATATAGCCAATCCGGTGTCACGAGGGTCACATGTGACCTTGTTGGTATAGGTACTCGAACTGCGCATGCGCGAGACGGATAAATCCAGTGCTTAATGCACCGCCTCTGGCGGTCATCCAGGATTCATAGAACCGGAGTTACATACGTAACTGCGTTTTACACTCTGTGTGTGTGCGTGTGCGTGTGTGTGTGTGTGTGTGTGTGTTTGTTGCTTGTTTTTTAAACTTGCCAGTCTAACCACTTCATGATTAGGTTGCGAGGGTCAATGATGAACTGAATCCTTATGTTGCCTAGTCTGATTGCGTCTTTGGTGTGGCTTGTTATTTGTTATTTGTTATTTGGTGTGTATAGCGTTGAATTATTGTGGTGTGTGTGTCTGAGATAGCTGTTGCATTGCCTGATTATTGGGGTTCCCTGTGTGCCGTGTTAGGGCCTATACGTTGCTGTGGTGGGTTCTTCACTTAGGACAACATTTGGGGTTGAGGACTTCATGAACCTGCAACCCGGTCTCACGAAAATACGTGACACTGTCACGTTATTTAATCTATTGAAACGTGATCAGGGACACGTCTTTTCAAATTTTTCGTGTCAAAAAGCACATATTTCAAACCCATGTAATTCAATTGGAAGTATTTGTCGTGTCACTAAGCACGACCTCCAAACTAAGGTTCCGGGAGCGTTCTCCCTAATGTCCCTTAACTCATTGGCTGCCAATGACTTCTATAGACGTCAATTTAAATACAACCGTTGACTGCCAATGACGTCTATAGACGTCAATTATGTTTTTCAACGGGGCGGGGGGGAGCGATCTGGAGCACCTTGTCACAAAAAATCAGGCTTGTAAACAGAGAATGTACTACTGAACTGAGCCGCCAGGTGGGCGGGGGCGCTGTGCCAAATTGGATCAGAGATGAGGAAACAGTAGCCTAATGGGTTAAGTAAGTGAGCATGGCGTCCGCGAAACGTAAGCGAAATTTCAGACAACTAACACTCGAACAAAGTATGCGTCTCGGTGACGCGGTTGGTTGCGATAAAGCCTCTGACGAAAAACGCCGGGCCAAGTAGAGAGAGTAGGCCTACACGGCGTATTTCAGCAGACACCTCCGAATCAGGTGATGAATTCAGCGAACCTGACCCGGATTCGTCGGATGAGTGGTTGCCGTCAACCGGGAACAGCAGAGCCTCATCCCCTGACGCGTCTCCAGGAAGACGTGAGGGAGGTAAGAGTTAACTTTTCCCCTTCTCTCCTCCTTCAGTCCGTCACATGAACGCAATTTAGTCCCAGTAGTTCGTTACTGTAGCTAATAGTGTTGCCAGTAGCCTACTGATACAATGTTGCAATTTACAGATCGTGCGTCCAGCAGAGCTCGCACTCCCACTCCCCCTCCCCCTCCCACTGCTCCCAATCCTGTTGGCAAAGCGAAGAAAGGTAAAAAGAAATGTATTCTTCACATCACACGCAGCAATAATTTTTTTTTTTTTATTGTAGGCTAATTGTGTATTTTTCTATAATTTACAGGTCGTGCATCCAGCAGAGCTCCGACTCCTATTGGCAAAGCGAAGAAGAAAGGTAAAAAAAAGTATTCTTCACATCACACCGCAGCAATAAAAATAGATGTTTTATGGTAATTTTATATATTTATAATTTACAGGCGTGCATCAAGCAGAGGTTGCGGGGATGACTGGCATCAAGCTGGCTGGCAACCAAACAATTTCCCCTTCACTGCAACCCCTGGACCCCGGAGGGCTGCTGCGGAGCTGGATAGCGACCTGCCAGCTGACTTCCTGATGCTCTTCCTGACGGACGAGCTGCTCCAAAATATTGTGTATCAGACCAACCTATACGCAAGTCAATATTTTGAAGCACACCCTGACAATCTGCCATATAGCAGAGGACATGCATGAAAACCAGTGTCAGTCCCAGAATTGAAAACTTTATTTGGACTCAGTTTTCTCACTGGTTACATCAAAAGTGTTGATGAGGTAGATGCCACGCCCCATTTCGGCAAGACTATATCAAGGAACAGATTTTAGATATGGAGGTTCCTTCATTTCAACAATAATGCATCACAGGATGCATCTGACAAAATGTACAAAGGTCGCCCAGTGTTGGATTACATTGTGGAAAAGTTCAAGGAGATGTATCAACCAGGCCAAAACATTTGCATTGATGAGGGTATGATGCAGTGGCGGGGCGCCTGTCTTTCAGGGTGTATAACCCACAAAAGCCTGTGAAGTATGGAATCAAATCCTACATACTGTGTGACTCTGCCACAGGGTACTGCTTCAATATGCGTCCTTATGTTGGGGAAGCTAGTACTCTGCCAGAGATAGTGTTCTCTTCCTTGATCGTCTACCAGGTCATGGTTATACATTGTTCATGGATAACTTCTACAATTCTGTAGCACTGTGTGAACGTTTACTGGGAGTGCAAACCAAGGAAATGTTTCCTCCCCTGAGGAAACATAGGGGAGAACCTCAGATCATCAGCGAGATGACAAAGACTGACTTGGGGGTGCGACAGAGACAAGGTTGCTCAGCTCAAGCCAGAGTGTGTTGTTGCGTACAATGCATCCATGAATGGGGTAAACAAGTTGGACCAAAATATTGCATACTATCCCTTCATCCGAAGATCGCTGAACTGGTCAAAGAAGTTTGTAGCCTATCTCTTCCAACTATGCATGTTTAACGCCTATGTCCTCTACCGAGCCAGAAACCCAGGGGAGTGTAAAACCCTCTTGGAGTTCATTCGCAGGGTAGTGAAGTCCTGGACAGTAAAGCGACATGTGGGGGGGTGTGAGGAGGAGGAGGTGGAGGAGGAGGAAGTGGCAGGTGTGGGGGCTGAGGGATATGGGGACTTGGAGGAAGGCCGACGTACTCCGAGAGCACCATATAACACTGACCCAGAGAGCAGGCTAGACGGAGGGCTAAGCAGACAAACTCAGACACCTGATGCCAACCAGCAAGAAGGGGAGACCAGCAAGGAGGTGTAGGGTCTGTGCTCGCAGGGGTCTGCGCAGCGAGACAAAAATGTGGTGTCAGTCCTGTTGTGTCCCCTTGCACGCAGGGGAGTGTTTTACAGCTTACCACACTAAGCTGAACTATTTTGTGTAGGGGTGGACACACACACTGTTTTTGCTGTTTTATGGAGGGAAACCACTTTTCAGGTGTTGAAGGGGTCACTAAAGCAAAAAGCTTGTTTTCTCAATTTTTGGTCAAAAAATTGTTTTACATATTCATAGAACTCACTGTTCCGTGGGTCTTTGGAAATCAGTCAAAATGCTGTAAAACGCTTGGCAGTATGGGGCTCTCTGCACTGAAAATGGCTGGCAGCCAATGAGTTAAGGAGCTCCGTTTATTGTTAAAAATTGTCTGTGATAACTAACAATATGACAGCTTTTGGCCACCCGTTTCTACTTAAACTTGTCTGTGAACAATATGACAGCTTTAGGCCACCCGTTTTTACTTTCACCTTTGATTCTGAGAAATTGTGACAATTCAAGGATATATTAAATGCAGGTGCGCTGACACGGTCTATAGGCAAACCGCGAAGAAAAAAAAAGGGTTAGCTGCTTCATCTGTTCTTTTTAGAATTGTTATGTCTTGCTGTTTATTTTATCTAGCCATCTATTCTGTTTTTTGGCTATGTGAATGAACTGTCCGCGTCGATGCCTCGCAAGTCCAGTGTCGCGAGCGGACGTTGCCATGACATCTAGAAATCATACCGTATTAAATTAATATTGATGTGTAGGGGTTGATTATAACTCGTGAATAATATTGTTTATACCACAGTCTGGGGGAATACTCGTATTCTGATTGGCTGCAGGGTGTGTATTAACTCCTGATATAGGCCTACAGCAACCCAGTCTCACCAATATGCGTACAGATCGCACGGTTTGACACTTTCAAAATGCGTGCAGTACATACGCCAAATGACCATTTCGCGTGCATATGATACGCAAAACCCAGCATTAACTACTGTGGAGGGAGGATGCGTCCATTTCGCGTGCATATGATACGCAAATCCCAGCATTAACTGAATGGGAAATGCAATATTTTAGGACAGATTCACCATTAAACGTGTTTCTAATGACATTTCTAGCGAGAAATGTACTTTTTCCTTGAATAATCTTCAGTCAGTGAATGTGTATGATCTTTATTAATCTTTATTATCTGAATGGGAAATGCAATATTTAAGGACCGATTCACCGTTAAACGTGTTTCTAATAACGTTTCTAGCGAGAAATATACTTTTTACTTGCATAATCTTCAGTCAGTGATTGTGTCTGATCTTTAGTTTTATAGTTATTAGGAAGATTTTATCGGCTCGCTCGCATGTTTCAACGACGTCAGGTTGTTCAACCCAGTCGCCAAGAAAAAACGTCAGTGGTGTACGTTTCCATGAACACTGGATACGTAGCATTTCAACGTAAAAAATAGCGTGTTATACCTACAGTATCCACGTGTGCCGCTGTGGAGGCGGGTTTCGGGGTTTGGGTTTCACGGCTTTCGCGGCAAATTGTGGACACGATTGTTTAGGGGGGGGGGGGAGACTGTTGTTGACCGGGGAGGGGGGGGGGGGGGAGAGACACGTTTGTTGAGACACGTTAGTTGAAGGGGGGGGGGGGGGGGGACACGTTTGTTGGGGGGGGGGAGACACGTTTGTGGGGGGGGGGCACGCTCGACAACGAGAGTTGGTTTTTATTGAACGCTCGACAACGAGAGTTGGTTTTTATTGAACGAGACTTCAACACGGAACAGCTGCGCGAAACGATGGTCACGTCACTCTCGGTGACGGTGTCGACAATAATGAACACACGAACAATGTTAATAGAACAACACACAACCACATAACATCCCGAACCCATTAACCCCACTTAATCCTAACAACAAAACAAGTTAACAAAAGCCCCATTTGTCAACTGAGAACCCCAATTCCCAGAATCCCCCGCGGCTCCGGAACACGGCGTAGCTTATATTAATCTTTATTATCTGAATGGGAAATGCAATATTTTAGGACAGATACACCATTAAACGCGTTTCTAATGACATTTCTAGCGAGAAATGTACATTTTCCTTACATAATCTTCAGTCAGTGAATGTGTATGATCTTTATTAATCTTTATTATCTGAATGGGAAATGCAATATTTTAGGACCGATTCACCGTTAAACGTGTTTCTAATAACATTTCTAGCGAGAAATATACTTTTTAATTGCATAATCTTCAGTCAGTGATTGTGTCTGATCTTTAGTTTTATAGTTATTAGGAGTTGATCGGCTCGCTCGCATGTTTCAACGACGTCAGGTTGCTTTCGCTAAACTAGCAGCTCACGTGCTTCCGGCGTTTGTGTTATTAAACTGTTACTTTATGTAACTTTTAATGATATCATTGTTAGAAACACGTATATCTGAGAGCCAACCCAGTCGCCAAAATCATACCTACGTTGACACTGTACGTTTCGTGAACACTGGATTACGTCGCATTTCAACATAAAATTGCGTGTTATACACACACACACACACGCACGCACATGCACAGACACACACACACACACACAAGCACACACAAGCACACACACGCACGCACAGACACACAGACACAGACACACACACACCACACCACAACAACACACACACAACACACACCACACACACACACACACACACACACACGCACACACGCAACGGTGCATTTCGCTGCTAAAACCACAACAAAAAATATTCCCTCAAATATTATTACTTTCAAAACGTTGGCCAAAATGGCCAATAATATCATTTTTTTTTGGGATGCTTCTAGGACATTTTGGGTGGATTTTGAACGGTATGTGGGGGGCACGTTTTTTGCAGGAAGATCTGGCTCCACCCCGGCGTGGTGGCGTCTCCTTTTGACCTTTTGACCCCAGACTTCTGGGGGAATAGCTGAATCAATTCATTAGTCAATCAGAAGCATGTAAATATCTTTCCGGTGGCGGAAGAGGACAAACAAGGTATCCTTCAACATCTACGCTTCCAGGCGATTGCAACGGTGCCACACATGAGCATATTCGAACATGTTTAATGGTAGTAATTAGCTGTCGAAATTGGAGGCCTTAATCAATACTGAGCAGCTATTGATTTGCT
Organism: Gadus chalcogrammus; assembly: GCF_026213295.1. Taxonomy (NCBI): domain Eukaryota; kingdom Metazoa; phylum Chordata; class Actinopteri; order Gadiformes; family Gadidae; genus Gadus; species Gadus chalcogrammus. Next base: position 26,001,012 of record NC_079419.1, on the reverse strand, counting down.
TCCCGATAAAGATTTGTCACAAATGACATGTTATTTAGCATCTACACGTTGAGCTGAGTCCAATGACACCAAGAACGACTCTCTAGCTAATGGTAACATGTATTTTACATGGTACACCTAGGTCTAGGACATGATCTCGGTGTAGCAAGAGGCCGAGCTTGATCTCATTGGACTCAGCTTAACGTGTAGATGCTAATTAACATTAATTTGTCAAAAATCTCCATCGGGAAGCAAATCTATAGCTGGTCATTATTGATAAAGGCCTCCAAAATCGACAGCTAATTACTACCCCGAAACATATTCAAATATGATCATGTGTGGCACTGTTGCAATCGTCTCGAAACGTAGATGTCAAAGGACACCTTGTTTGCTCTGCTGCACCACCGGGAAGATATTTTCATACTTCTAATGGATTGATTCATATTTTAAGGTTCTCGGAGTGAGACTTTAAGTGGCTGCAGCAGAAGTGTTGCGACGAAAGATGATATCAAGAGATTTATAGAATATTCCCATTCACATTATGATCTTCGTCGTAACTTCCGACCAAACATCCTTTACATTCACAGAGCGAAGATTATGAAAGTCCAGGCTCAGCAAGTGCTCCATCTCGTTGCAACTCACCCAGCGGCTCCGCTTGCAAGATTTTGGCGCTGAGTTCTCCCAGAACCTACACCCTAGCCATCCCAACATGCATATCTGGAGAATCAGGCCTCCTCCTTTCAATAATGACAAAAGTTATGAGAGAAACACACATTAACTTTTTGTTATCTCATAAGCGGCGTGGTGCCGGCTCCTTTGACCTTTTGACCCCCGACTTCGAAAACGTGGCCACAGTCAGCTGTGTCTACACACCTTTAGCCACAAATGTACACCTCCATCCCACAAAAAATGGGGGACTAGAAACTAACCTCTGGTCCTTATGTACATTTACTGTACTGTTGGAGGTCACGCCCCTTTGCCGACCTTTTCGAGATAGCTAGGGATGCTAAAATGTTTACACACATTTCCCGGGGCCCCGTGAACGACATATCCGAGATTTGGAGTTCTAGCCCTTAGAGAAAAAAAGGTTTCCCAAATGGAGTGTCATTTGGACAAAGCCCCTCAGAAGTGTAGCCTGCAAGACCTAATGGTTCAGAATGTGGTGGAAAAACTGTTTTTGGATAGGAAGGTCCTACCGCCCTGAAATTTTAATACATTATTCTAGGGCCTAACTGGGACCTCCGCACCGAAACTTGGCCCGGTCGGACCCCGAGGGCAGGAAGGGGGGGCCCTTCCTGCCCGAGACTTGGCGCGGTCAGACCCCAAGGGCAGGCCCCCCCTTCCTGCCCTCGGGGTCCGACCGGGCCAAGTTTCGGTGCGGGGGTCCCAGTTAGGCCCTAGAATAGGTATTCAAATTTCAGGGCGGTAGGACCTTCCTATCTCAAAAACCTTTTTCCACCACATTCTGAACCATTAGGTCTCGCAGGCAACACTTCTGAGGGGCTTTGTCCAAATGACAGTCCTTTTGGGAAAACTTTTTTTCTCTATGGGCTAGAACTACAAATCTTGCATATGTCGTTCTCGGGGCCCCGGGAAATGTGTGTCAACATTTTAGCATCCCTAGCTATCTCGAAAAGGCTGGAAAAGGGGCGTGACCTCCAACAGTACAGTCAATGTACATAAGACAGAGGTTAGTTTCTAGGCCCCATTTTTTGCGGGATGGAGGTGTACATTTGTGGCTTAATGTGTGTAGACACCGCTGGCCTGTGGCCACGTCTTTGAAGTCTGGGGTCAAAAGGTCAAAAGGAGCCGGCACCACGCGCTTATGAGATAACAAAAAGTGAATCTGTATTTCTCTCATTACATTTTGTCATTATTGAAGAGAGGCCTGATTCTCAGATATGCATATTGGAATGTTAGGGTATAGGTCTGGGAAGAACTTCAGGCCAAAATCTTGCAAGCGAGCCGCTGGGTGCAGGTGCAACGAGATGGAGCACTTGCTGAGCCTGGACTTTCATAATCTTCGCTCTGTGAATGTAAAGGATGTGGTCGGAAGTTACGACGAAGAATCATAATGTGAATGGGAATATTCTATAAATCTCTTGATATCATCTTTCGTCGCAACACTTCTGCTGCAGCCACTTAAAGTCTCACTCCGAGAACCTTAAAATATGAATCAATCCATTAGAAGTATGAAAATATCTTCCCGGTGGTGCAGCAGAGCAAACAAGGTGTCCTTTGACATCTACGTTTCGAGACGATTGCAACAGTGCCACACATGATCATATTTGAATATGTTTCGGGGTAGTAATTAGCTGTCGATTTTGGAGGCCTTATCAATAATGACCAGCTATAGATTTGCTTCCCGATGGAGATTTTTGACAAATTACATGTTAATTAGCATCTACACGTTAAGCTGAGTCCAATGAGATCAAGCTCGGCCTCTTGCTACACCGAGATCATGTCCTAGACCTAGGTGTACCATGTAAAATACATGTTACCATTAGCTAGAGTGTCGTTCTTGGTGTCATTGGACTCAGCTCAACGTGTAGATGCTAAATAACATGTCATTTGTGACAAATCTTTATCGGGAAGCAAATCAATAGCTGCTCAGTATTGATTAAGGCCTCCAATTTCGACAGCTAATTACTACCATTAAACATGTTCGAATATGCTCATGTGTGGCACCGTTGCAATCGCCTGGAAGCGTAGATGTTGAAGGATACCTTGTTTGTCCTCTTCCGCCACCGGAAAGATATTTACATGCTTCTGATTGACTAATGAATTGATTCAGCTATTCCCCCAGAAGTCTGGGGTCAAAAGGTCAAAAGGAGACGCCACCACGCCGGGGTGGAGCCAGATCTTCCTGCAAAAAACGTGCCCCCCACATACCGTTCAAAATCCACCCAAAATGTCCTAGAAGCATCCCAAAAAAAAATGATATTATTGGCCATTTTGGCCAACGTTTTGAAAGTAATAATATTTGAGGGAATATTTTTTTGTTGTGGTTTTAGCAGCGAAATGCACCGTGTGCGTGTGTGCGTGTGGTGTGTGTGTGTGTGTGTGTGTGTGTGTGTGTGGTGTGTGTGTGTGTGTGTGTGTGTGTGTCTGTGTCTGTGTCTGGTCTGTGTGTCTGTGGTGTGTCTGTGCGTGCGTGTGTGTGCTTGTGTGTGTGTGTGTGTGTGTCGTGCTTGTGCGTGCGTGTGTGTGTGTGTGTATAACACGCAATTTTATGTTGAAATGCGACGTAATCCAGTGTTCACTAAACGTACAGTGTCAACGTAGGTATGATTTTGGCGACTGGGTTGGCTCTCAGATATACGTGTTTCTAACAAGATGATATCATTAAAAGTTACATAAAGTAACAGTTTAATAACACAAACGCCGGAAGCACGTGAGCTGCTAGTTTAGCGAAAGCAACCTGACGTCGTTGAAACATGCGAGCGAGCCGATCAACTCCTAATAACTATAAAACTAAAGATCAGACACAATCACTGACTGAAGATTATGCAATTAAAAAGTATATTTCTCGCTAGAAATGTTATTAGAAACACGTTTAACGGTGAATCGGTCCTAAAATATTGCATTTCCCATTCAGATAATAAAGATTAATAAAGATCATACACATTCACTGACTGAAGATTATGTAAGGAAAATGTACATTTCTCGCTAGAAATGTCATTAGAAACGCGTTTAATGGTGTATCTGTCCTAAAATATTGCATTTCCCATTCAGATAATAAAGATTAATATAAGCTACGCCGTGTTCCGGAGCCGCGGGGGATTCTGGGAATTGGGGTTCTATGTTGACAAATGGGGCTTGTGTTAACTTGTTTTGTTGTTAGGATTAAGTGGGGTTAATGGGTTCGGGATGTTATGTGGTTGTGTGTTGTTCTATTAACATTGTTCGTGTGTTCATTATTGTCGACACCGTCACCGAGAGTGACGTGACCATCGTTTCGCGCAGCTGTTCCGTGTTGAAGTCTCGTTCAATAAAAACCAACTCTCGTTGTCGAGCGTTCAATAAAAACCAACTCTCGTTGTCGAGCGTGCCCCCCCCCCTACAAACGTGTCTCCCCCCCCCTCAACAAACGTGTCCCCCCCCTTCAACTAACGTTCTCAACAAACGTGTCTCTCCCCCCCCCCCCCTCCCCGGTCAACAACAGTCTCCCCCCCCCCCTAAACAATCGTGTCCACAATTTGCCGCGAAAGCCGTGAAACCCAAACCCCGAAACCCGCCTCCACAGCGGCACACGTGGATACTGTAGGTATAACACGCTATTTTTTACGTTGAAATGCTACGTATCCAGTGTTCATGGAAACGTACACCACTGACGTTTTTTTCTTGGCGACTGGGTTGAACAACCTGACGTCGTTGAAACATGCGAGCGAGCCGATAAAATCTTCCTAATAACTATAAAACTAAAGATCAGACACAATCACTGACTGAAGATTATGCAAGTAAAAAGTATATTTCTCGCTAGAAACGTTATTAGAAACACGTTTAACGGTGAATCGGTCCTAAAATATTGCATTTCCCATTCAGATAATAAAGATTAATAAAGATCATACACATTCACTGACTGAAGATTATTCAAGGAAAAAGTACATTTCTCGCTAGAAATGTCATTAGAAACACGTTTAATGGTGAATCTGTCCTAAAATATTGCATTTCCCATTCAGTTAATGCTGGGATTTGCGTATCATATGCACGCGAAATGGACGCATCCGCCCTCCACAGTAGTTAATGCTGGGTTTTGCGTATCATATGCACGCGAAATGGTCATTTGGCGTATGTACTGCACGCATTTTGAAAGTGTCAAACCGTGCGATCTGTACGCATATTGGTGAGACTGGGTTGCCTACAGACACCTGCTAAGTAGTTCCAGTCAGTGTTTTGATTCTCTGCCCGAGCCCGAGCCCGACCCGACCCGACCCGCGGGCCAGGTCGGGCCGATATTTCCCACCACTATCCTCGGGCCGGGCCTTTGATCGAGCGTTTTTTATTTTATTTTATCATTGGTTTATTGGCCTAATGTGAGGAGAATTAAAAAAAATGTTGGGTTGAAATCGGGCTTGGGCTCATAATTACCGTTAATCTGTCGGGGCGGGCCGGGCTCGGACAGAACGTGCACGGGCTCGGGCTTGATTTTCTTTATTAATCGAATGGGAAATGCAATAGGCCTATTTTAGGACAGACTCACCGTTAAACTTGTTTCTAAACATTCTAGCGAGAAATATACTTTTACTTGCATAATCTTTAGTCAGTGATTACGTCTGATCTTTAGTTTTATAGTTAGGAAGATTTTATCGGCTCGCTCGCATGTTTCAACGACGTCAGGTTGCTAGGGATGCTGCTTTCGCTAAAGCAGCTCACGTGTTTCCTGCGTTTGTGTTATTAAACCGTTACTGTTTCTAACAATGATATCATCTTGTTAGAAACACGTATATCTGAGAGCCAACCCAGTCGCCAAAAGCATACGTTGACAGTGTACGTTTTCGTGAACACTGGATTACGTCGCATTTCAACATAAAATAGCGTGTTATGCACACACACACACACACCCACACACACACACCACACACACACACACACACACACACACACACACACACACACACACACACACACACACACACACACACACACACACACACACACACACAATGCATTTCGCTGCTAAAACAACAGCGTTATCGTGAACACTGGATTACGTCGCATTTCAACATAAAATAGCGTGTTATACACACACACACACACACACACACACACACACACACACACACACACATACACACACACAAAACAATGCATTTCGCTGCTAAAACAACAGCAAAAGATATTCCCTCAATTATTATTACTTTCAAAACGTTGGCCAAAGTGGAATATCTTTTTTGTTTGGGCTGCTTCTAGGACATTTTGGGTGGATTTGAACGGTATGTGGGCAGGACGTTTTTTGCAGGACCTGGCAACCCTGCGCTGTGGCCCGAGGTGCTGAAATGCTCCGGAACAGATCTGGATCCACTCTGGCCAAAATACTTGTACAAACATGTGTTTTTACAGTATAGCGTGGTGGAGGGATGACGTATGTTGGCCAACCCGGAAGTGAGCGTCGCCCTGGTTTTCCTTGACAAAAAGCCAACGGGTTTTTCCGTTGGATTTTGGATTATTGCAGAAAAATTTGCATCTTTGAAGCACCTCCTCAAAAACTGAAAATAAATAAAAATATCTGTGCTCCAAAGAACGAAATTTAAACTTAAAAGGCAGCTTGCATGTTTTTATTTTCTGCGGTTTAGACTTCTTCTATAACCTATTTTTGAAAGCAAAACACCAAGCTCATTGATTTAACGAGGCAGGGTTATTTGAAACAATTGATTCAATAAATATTTATGAGAGGTCATTCCTTCTCCTGAGTTTGCTTCCTATCTATTTGAAATCCATATGGGGAGGGGGGGTGATGCTTGTGGACAGTAGGGTTGTACACTAGACATAAATAGGAAGCAAACTCAGGAGAAGGAATGACCGCTCATAAATATTTATTCAATAAATTGTTTAAAATAACCCTGCCTCGTTAAATCAATGAGCTTGGTGTTTGAACACATGTTCAAGTCGAATGATAATGCATGAATTTATTCTTTATTCTGCCATAGTATTTATTTAAGGGGGGGGCCAAAATACAAGTATTTTGGCCAAAATACAAGTATTTTGGCCATAGTGGATCCAGATCTGTTCCGGAGCATTTCAGCACCTCGGGCCACAGCGCAGGGTTGCCAGGTCCTGCAAAAAACGTCCTGCCCACATACCGTTCAAATCCACCCAAAATGTCCTAGAAGCAGCCCAAATAAAAAAGATATTCCACTTTGGCAAACGTTTTGAAAGTAATAATAATTGAGGGAATATCTTTTGCTGTTGTTTTAGCAGCGAAATGCATTGTGTGTGTGTGTGTGTGTGTGTGTGTGTGTGGTGTGTGTGTGTGTGTGTGTGTGTGTGTGTGTTGTGTGGTGTGTGTGTGTGGTGTGTGTGTGTGTGTGTGTGTGTTTGTGTGTGTGTGTATAACACGCTATTCTATGTTGAAATGCGACGTAATCCAGTGTTCACGAAAACGTACACTGTCAACGTATGCTTTTGGCGACTGGGTTGGCTCTCAGATATACGTGTTTCTAACAAGATGATATCATTGTTAGAAACAGTAACGGTTTAATAACACAAACGCAGGAAACACGTGAGCTGCTTTAGCGAAAGCAGCGTCCCTAGCAACCTGACGTTGTTGAAACATGCGAGCGAGCCGATAAAATCTTCCTAATAACTATAAAACTAAAGATCAGACGTAATCACTGACTAAAGATTATGCAAGTAAAAAGTATATTTCTCGCTAGAAATGTTATTAGAAACAAGTTTAACGGTGATTCGGTCCTAAAATAGGCCTATTATATCCCATTCGATTAATAAAGAAAGTCAAGCCCGAGCCCGTGCACGTTCTGTCCGAGCCCGGCCCGCCCCGACAGATTAACTGTAATTATGAGCCCAAGCCCGATTTCAACCCAACATTTTTTTTAATTCTCCTCAGATTAGGCCAATAAACCAATGATAAAATAAATAAAAAAACGTTCGATCAAAGGCCCGGCCCGAGGATAGTGGTGGGAAATATCGGCCCGGGCTCGGGCAGAGAATCTAAACAGTGACTGGAACTACTTGGCAGGTGTCTGTAGGCCTATATCAGGAGTTAATACACACCCTGCAGCCAATCAGAATACGAGTATTCCCCCAGACTGTGGTATAAACAATATTAATCAACCGTTATAATCAACCGCTACACATCAATATTAATTTAATACGGTATGATTTCTAGATGTCATGGCAACGTCCGCTCGCGACACTGGACTTGCGATCGAGGCATCGACGCGGACATTCATTCACATAGCCAAAAACAGAATAGATGGCTAGATAAAATAAACATCAAGACATACAATTCTAAAAAGAACAGATGAAGCAGCTACCCTTTTTTCCTTCGCGGTTGCCTATAGAGCAGCGCACCTGCATTTAATATATCCGTGTATTGTCACAATTTCTCAGTATCAAAGGTGAAAGTAGAACGGGTGGCCAAAAGCTGTCATATTGTTAGTTATCACAGACAATTTTAAGTAGAAACGGGTGGCCAAAAGCTGTCATTTGTTAGTTATCACAGACAATTTTCAACAATGAATGAATCTGTACGGAGCTCCATAAGGGACATTAGGGAGAACGCTCCCGGACAGAACCTTAGTTTGGAGGTCGTGCTTAGTGACATGACAAATACTTCCAATTGAATTACATGGGTTTGAAATTTGTGCTTTTTGACACGAAAATTTTGAAAATACGTGTCCCTGATCATGTTTCAATAGATTAAATAACGTGACAGTGTCACGTATTTTCGTGAGACCGGGTTGCAACCTGACCCAGTCTGACATGTTTGGTGACTGCCTGAATTACATTAAAAATGTTTTGTTTCTACCTGTGTGGTGCTTCCTGGGTTGTAGATCATATCCCTGAAGCCGCTAACATTCTGACCTCACATGCTAGGTTTATTACACTATCTTTACATCCAAAATATCTTCACAGCCTATGTTTCATTGCTAACTTTTTTCCGATCCTAACTTGATTTACATCCTTACAATATTTACAGCCTAACTATGTTTACATCCTAATTATTTTTACAGCCTGACTATCTTTACATCCTTATCATCTTTACAGCTTAAGTTTCTTCCAATCCTAACAATCTTTACATCCTAATTATCTGCACAGCTTGACCATCTTTAGATCCTATATTCATATCCTAGCTAACTTAACATCCTTACTATCTTTACATCCTAATTATCTTAAAACCTTATCTACCTTTACAGCCTGTTTGTCTTTAGATGTACAATTTAGTAACTATCTTTTTATCCTAACTATCTTTACATCCTTAGTATATGTACGCCTTAACTATCTTTACATCCTAATTATCTCATTATCTAATTATCTTTAAATCAAAACTGTATTTATATTGCAACTCTCTGCACATCCAAAGTGTTTTCACATGTATCTTTACATCCCCCTTTTTTCTTAATTTTGATACATTTCCTCCAGAAACCAAAGTGCTGTTACAGACATCTTTTTGAGCCCTTTTAATAAGTACATCTGATATTGATTCACGGTGGCATATTATCTTAGAACCTCAATACAACGACACATTAATTCAAGGTTTATATTGTAATATCGAGGGAATCTGTGAAACACACACCAAAAAAAAGTGTATTTGGAATTGTGGGAAATATGAAATCCATGTCATAAAAATACACACATCATACACTACTATGCAATAACCTTGCCACGCAGATGTTTAGAGCTGTGCTGTATGTCTATCAGAAGAATGTTCTCTGGTTTCCTTTGGGTCATGTGTAATCAACTGATTTACCCAAAGGAACCCAGAGAAGTCGTTTTGGTTCGGCTCCAATATACTCAGGGTTGTTTTAGTTTGAAACACTGGTTTGAATGAGATTAGTTAAGGTAGATTTGGTTTCGTTAAGGTAGGGTTGGTTTGTTTCAGGTAGAGTTATTTGGGCTAAATCAGGGTTAGTTTTGTCCAGGTAAAGTTGGTTTCAATAAGGTAGGGTTAGTTTTGGATAAGGCAGGGATGTTTGTCAGGATTGGTTTAGTTCTAACCCTAACCTCGTGTCACGGTTTTTGAGTCATCATTTTCGGATCAACAACAACAAAAAAGATAACAAGACTTTAAATAACATTATCAAATGTGTAAAAACCAAGTAAAGAGAAAAATTTGGTGATAATCCTGCTTCCTTTAAGCATAGTAAATATTTAAAAAAAATTGCTTGTGTCCACATAAAATAAAAACATGTAAAAAATAAAAAGTATTTTAAATCAGAATTAAAGTGCAATCTGAGGCATTATTCCTTCTTTTTTTTTAACATGGATAGTAAATAATAAAAAAGAAAAACCTGTGCCCAAAGGAAGCACACCAGACCTGGATTTACAACTTTAAATTCAGGATGTCTGCATTTACTGGGGAGAGTTTAGAGTCTACTCTCTCCCCAGGCAATACTTTTTCATCAAGTATCGTAGCGAAATATAGTTTCTGTTGTGTTTTATTTGGCATTTTATAAATCCATTGATTTCTGGAAACGGAAAGAGGGGCTGGTTGTAGTCCTTTCGATCGGTTCTACTGTTGATGCAGAGAACCGAGTGAAAAGACTACAACCAAACAACAACCGCCCATTTCCGCTTCCGGTCCGGTTTCCGTTTCAATGGGATTTACAAAATTCAAAATAAAACGCAACAGAAACTGTATTTCGCTACGATACTTGATTAGGAACATCAACGAACAACACTAACCACTCCGTGAGTTGCACATTTCTGAAAACGAACGTTTTGTTTTAATGACAGGTTTGTGAATGCCCAAGCCAGCCATTCTTAAGCAGGCAGAGGCGATTCGAAATGAGCCAAATACCCGAGACAGGACCAATAGTCAACATTTCGGTGTGTCAACCACTATATTTCATCCTAGACAAACCAGAAAGGGCGCTCAATGTGCTAAATACCGGAATTGTCCTTTAATCTTGCGCCGATCACATGAACGCAGAATTTTTTTTTAATCAGCTGATCTGTGGATCACTTGCTTGCCGAACCGTGAGGGTCGATCCGTTGCACCACTAGTTGTGTTAAAGTGAGCGTGTCAGTAGGTTATTTTAGGTTGGTTTGGATTTGGTTTATATTGTTCCATTTTGCAAGAGTTCAGTACCTCTGGTAACCAAGCCTCTGGTAGTAAACCAAACCTCTGGTATCAAACCTAATGTTGTTAGAGGACAGCAGTCCATCTGCGATCACAGGCTGGGTCAGACGTCGGTGCTGAAGCTGTGAGGGAGCGAGTGGGTGGGGCTGCTGGAGTGCCAGAAGCCCAGTTTGTTGTGGAAGGCATCCAGGTGAAAGGGCGGCTCTGGCTCCCCCTGCTGGACGCTTTGGTAGAGCACATCCCCGCGGGCCCCGTTGCACAGGTGCTCTGAATGCTGGAGGTGGAAGGGCAGCGCCCGGTGAGTGCACGACGGGCAGAAGCCGCGCGGGCGCTGCCTCCTCTGAGGGGGGGGCGGTGGTGGAGGGGGTGGGGGGAAAAGGGGGGAGGGGCTGGCGGGGCCGTCGGGCTCGGTAAGGAACGTAGGGGGGTAGATGTCTGAATCTGTGCGGTCGCTGTAATGGTCCTGGATGGGTGGGGTCGGGGGTGGAGGCAGGGCCAAGGGGCGAGGCGGATACATGTCCACCAGCCTTTGCTCCTCCCCTTCCTCCTCCTCTTCCTCCTCCTTCTCTGACTCCCCCCCCTTGCCGCAGTAATACTGGATTATAGTAAATATTATTAATTTAAGACAGGTTGAAAACAACAGGTCTTCAACACAGACAAGGAAGTGCATAGACAACCTTTGAGCCTAAAGCAGCCGGTCTACAAGTCGAGCTGGTCTACAGGAAGGCTAATGGGTTAGCCAATGTAGCAGCATTTGCAAAACCTGGTTATGTGGCTCGTGTGGCTTTACTGGCAACATGCAAGTTATCTGTGATGGTTCTTCTCATGTGAGAACATACCTGCAGTCTACATAAACATATTAAATAAGTGTTATCTAATGTGAAAACACACCTGACACTATATCTCTTTATAGTTCATTTGAGCTAGCTGTATCTAATGCTCAACTGCAATATATATATATTATCCATTTTACACATATTCAGCTTTTATTTAGACTTAAATACATTTCATGCTTTTTTTTTTAATATACTTTCATGATTACTATTTTGATAAAACTTTATCATTTGTATTTGACTTGTTTATCTAACTCCCCTGTGCTGTTGAGCCTGGAACCCAATAATGTTATTGCCAGCAAAGACTGCTGCTGTCTGGTTATGATTTGCATTGACAAATATAGAAAAAAAAGTAAGTGTAGTGTTATCGCATGTGAAAACACACCTGCAGTCTATACCTTATAAAGTGCCAGCAAAGACTGCTGCTGTCTGGTTATGCTTTGCATTGACAAATATAGAAAAAAAAGTAAGTGTAGTGTTATCTCATGTGAAAACACACCTGCAGTCTACATATACACAGCACAGCTACGATGGTAAGTAGGATGACTGCAGCCAGGATCCCTCCAGCGATGACCACTGTGCCAGCAGACATTCAAACACCTCCCCATCCACAGTCTGCAGGGGAGGAGGAGAAGAGAGAGAGGAGAGAGAGGAGGGAGAGAGAAAGGCGGTAGAGAGGAGCAGGCAGAGTGGAGCAGAGAGGAGAGGGGGAGCTGACATGGGTATAGGGCGGGGAAAGGATGAGGTTAGAGGGTTGATCATATTAAAATGTCATTCAAGATAAGCCTTATTCAAGCGTAGTCGGCTTAGGTGTTTATGCAGCAAAAGTCAAAAAGATCATTAAATAGCATAAAAGGACGGAAAAATATGTGTTGGTATCATTATTTTTTTTATACACACACACACACATACACACACACACACACACACACACACACACACACACACAGGATCCAATGGTTATTGTTCTCTCCATGTTAACAAAGCTTCTCCTTGATAACAACTGTGTCCTAATCATTATTTAGAACATAACAGTTAAAACCATTTTCATTTGATCTACATTTTTTTCAATTCTCTGCATAGGCACATGATCCAGTGTATCTGCATAGATTAAAGCAGGAAAAAAACAAGAAGGTTACTCATGATAATTTAATTGATCAGTGCTTATCAGACTTTTCGTTTGGCTTTCTAATGGATTCATGACGTCATCAGCATCAATCAGCCCCAAGGACAGAACCATGACAACTATGCATTCAAAGATCATTGATGGTTTCTCGCCTATGTGCACTTATATATTTGCATACACATCTGTGCCCATAGTAAGTGAGGGTCGGTTTCTGATATGTGATCGAAGGCGACCCCCGAATACGTAAGATAAAATTGAGGACAACTTACCTTCCGTTAAATAAGTCTTCTCTTTCAGACACGTGACGTCCAGAAGCTTTAGCCTGGCAGACAGAAAACCCAACTCAGCTCTCACTTGTCAAAAGTCTGAACCTGACGGAATTCAGCTCCTGTCGTTGTCCAACTCAGTTTCTTTTCCACTTCAAATCCACTAAAGTTGTTTTGTTGTTCTTGATCATTCACCACATAATGCCTGTTCCTTGGTTCTCTGCCAAACAGTCTGAGGTCTCCTCTGTGTGACGGCAGGATAACGTACCACCACCTCTGCTGCTGAACTCACGGAGTGCGGCTCCGCGCTAACATCAAGGCTCCTCACCGGAGGACACTCAAAAGACGGGTAGAGGTGGCTGTGATTTCATATCCTCTGCTGAAAGAAGATAAAAGAGAAAGTCGAACAAAGAAAGAGATACAAAAAATAAAGATAAAGCAAAGAGACCGACAAACAGTATCTTATCCGTCCATCTCCCTCTCTCCTCTCCCACACAGGCCACAGTTTGCAGGCCAGCAGATAAAAATGGGTTTTTAATGGCTGAATTATTCAGGCCATAAAGGAGCAGAGATTTCAGAGTATTGTGCCGGACTTGCAATATTGATGAGAGGAGATGTGGAGAGTGAGGGTATGCATCATCCCTAACCCCACCTCAACCACCATGATCACCTCCACCCTGCATCCAGGAGGAACCCGGACCAAATAGATCTGCACTTGTCCAGCTGTCTGTGTTTGTGGCCTCTTATCCTGACACAGATCTTGGAACAGGTACTCTGGGCTAGTGTTAGGGTTGAGGGTGCAGGCAGGCAGGTAGGACCCAGACGCAGACGATTTAGGGAGAACAGCACTTTATTTATGCCTAAAGGCTAAGGCAAGGAACCAGGGAACTCAGGTGACAACAGGGAACAGGGAACACGCAGGACGAACAACCACAATGATAGCACAAGGAACAAAGGAAAGACAAGGGCTTAAGTAACGAACACAACGAGGAACAGCTGAGACACATTAGGGGAGGGAACAGTAATCAACACAGGAGGGAAACACACCAAAACACGACAGACCATGACAGCTAGGTGTTAGGCTATGGGGTAGGTCGTAAGGGCTTGGGTCCTCAGTTTTGGGGTTACGGTTGGTTTCAGGGTTAGGCTTCAGTGTTTGGGTTAGGGTTCAGTGTTAGTTAGGTTTTTGGTTAGATGTTAGGTCTAAGGGTAAGGGGTCAGGGTTAGGTGTTAGGGTGTGAGGTGTTAGGGTGTCAGGGTTAGGTGTTAGGGTGTCAGTGGTAGGTGTAAGGGTGTCAGGTTTTTGGTTAGATGTTAGGTCTTAGGGTTAGGTGTAAGGTTTTAGTGTTTCAGGATTACAGGTGAAGTGTAAGGGTGTCAGGGTTAGGTGTCAGGGTTAGGTGTTAGGGTGTCAGGGGTAGGTGTTAGGGTGTCAGGGGGAGGTGTAAGGGTGTTAGGTTTTTGGTTAGATGTTAGGTCTTAGGGTTCAGTGTTAAGGTTAGGTATCAGGGTAAGGTGTTAGTTGTCAGGGTAAGGTGTTAGGCTTAGGTGTTTGGGTTTCAGGGATAGGTGATAGGGTGTTAGGTGTACCAGTGACTTCTGGATGAGCGATGAAACCAGGCTGAAAGCTCCAAACAAAGGGAATATTGTGAAAAATCTTTATGAGATTTTCTCCAGCACATGTGAGCAAAAGCTGAGTAGTGCTGCAGAGATTAGGATGCATCTATCTTCTCACTCACAACTCTCTCCCCCTTTCAATGGCTTTCAATCTCTGAAAGCCTATTTTGATGCTGGTTGTTAATGTAGCAATGTAGTGATATAAAGCTGGGATCTGGGTCACATCTCTCTGAAATGTGACGTTAAATATGAATTGGAATTAGCAAATTGAAAAAACAACAAACCAGAGCCTGATCAGATGTTCTCTGGCCTGACTGCCATCCAAGGGGCTCAGGTTTAGTGTACTGTTTAGTCTGGGCGTCCAGAGGAACAGAGCTCTGCTTCAGGGCTAACCCATTTATGCAGACTTCAGCAGCTCAAAAAACCTGTGGTCTGAGGATGGTAGCTTTAGTTTGTATTAAAAGCGCTAACCCAAGCACCCCTGATACCTAAGGAAGCCTCAGACCTCTGTGTTTGTTCAGCGTATTGAGTTGTTCTCATGTTACGTTTTCTGATGTCAGAGAGTGCTGGAGGCTCGCACTGAGCGCTTCCTACCTGCGTTACCGTGGCCCCCAGTAACGACACCCAATCCAGCATCCCACATCAGTCACTGCTCCCACTTGCAGAAAACGGTCAGTGGAGCTTTTGTCTTCTGATTATTTTTGAAACTCTAATTGAATGTCATGAACTGCAGACCTACGCTGGCGATCTGACCCTCTACCCTGACGATCTGTCCCTCTTCCCTGATGATCTGACCCTCTACGCTGACGATCTGACCCTCTACACTGAGGATATGTCCCTCTACCCTGACGATCTGACCCTCTACGCTAACGACCTGACCCTCTACGCTGACGACCTGACCCTCTACGCTGACGATCTGACCCTCTACGCTGACGACCTGACCCTCTACGCTGACGATCTGTCTCTACCCTGACTATCTGACCCTCTACGCTGACGACCTGACCCCCTAAGATGATGATCTGACCCTCTACGTTCTGTCCCTCTACCCTGATGATCTGACACCCTACACTGACGATCTGACCCTCTACGCTGATGATCTGACCCTCTACGTGATGATCTGACCTTCTACACCGACGATCTGACCCTCTCCGCTGACAATCTGTCCCTCTACCCTGACGATCTGTCCCTCTTCACTGACAATCTGTCCCTCTACTCTGACGGTCTGACCCTCTACACTGACGATCTGTCCCTCTACTCTGACGGTCTGACCCTCTACGCTGACGATCTGACCCTCTAAGCTGAGGATCTGACCCTCTACGCTGATGACCTGACCCTCTACACTAATGATCTGACCCTCTAAACTGACGATCAGACCCTCCAAACCAATGATTCCTAACCAGCTGTATATATTCGATTTTAGTTTTGTAGTTAAAAAAAATTGCCCTAAAATATGAACATTTGTTTATTTCCTTAAATATAATGCATATTTATTGGTGATGAGTTATTGGAGCGAAAATAGAGGGCAACTTCTTCCATTTACAATGCCTAGGTCATCAGTACTGGATCTGTAGTGATGGAGCTGTGGGGGAACATGAGACAAAAAAGGTATGGAAACACTTTTCTATGCAGACGATCTCAGGGTCAAGTTAATTGACGATCTCTACTGAAGACCATATCTGCTGACCATCTGGACTCTCAATCCTTAATCGGATTGAAAACAAGTCAATGTCTTCGGATAAAGTCAACCACTTTATTGTTAGCATTGATTGACCTGTCTAGTAGGTCAATCAGAAGGTAACCATGGAGATTCCACCACGCAAATCGGATTGCTTTTGGTTGGTGAAATTTCACAGTCCCCACTCAAAGGTCTTCTGGAATAAATATTTTATTTTTAAGAAAGATCAATGATTAAAAATATATGCGGTATGAAACCAGAAGACAGGAGAATACTATACCTATATATACACACATACACATATATATGTACAGTATATTATATGCGGTCTTGGTCAGATGCTGGCTGAATGAGAGCTTCGAGCATCAATAATGCAAGACGTGATCTTCATCTGTGGCCTGATCTCCAGCTCGTCTCAATCCCGGCAGAGGGGAGTGGTCCTTCTTCCACTGTAAAGGGATGGTAATGTATCCTCTATTCGCATTCCCTTGAACTGAAAAACAGCAGAACAGAACTATATCAACTTCAGAAACAAAGGAAATGTGCCACCAAGGCAACCACCAATCTACCCCGATGGAGGCTAGAGAGTTTGAATCAAATCTAATGAGGCATTTCTTTGTTCTTGTGTCTTGCATCATGCTTTCAGGTCTCAAGTCTACAGTCTATACTAATATCAAGTATACAAAACTTAAAACAAGGTGACCATAATGACTATAAGTCCACATGCTTTTATTTATTTAGGAAGTAAAAAATTACATGAAATATACCAATGAATGCACCTATATCTCTCTCTCTCTCTCTCTCTCTCTCTCTCTCTCTCTCTCTCTCTCTCTCTCTCTCTCTCTCTCCTCTCTCTCTCTCTCTCTCTCTCTCTCTCTCTCTCTCTCTCTCTCTCTCTCTCTCGCTCTCTCTCCTTCTCTCCTCACTCTTCAACACTGTGAGAAGGTGACAGAGATGTCATCGTAGGACCAACACAACTGTTGCTCATGATACTAATTATGGGTCTGCTTTTTTATGTACAAGGGTGAAGGAAGTAGACTAAGGTTGAAACCCATTACTTGGCTCGCTTCAAAATCTCAGCCCTAACCCTCGCTGTTGCGCGTTCACGCGCCGTGGAGCCATGTCCCAATACCAGTTTAAAGGTAGCTTAAGGGGTAGGGGGAGGGCTAACATCCCCTCAAAATTGAGATTTTCGATGGGCACACTCAAAGCGCTTCAGTTCTGACTTGCTCCCACAATACCTTGCGAGAAAACGGAAAATCAAGAAATATCCTAGACAAGATGGAGGGCGAAAAGATGCGACAGGATTGGAAAAACACAAATGTAAGTGTTTTCTCTGTAATTGAATAGGAATTATTTTATTAATTATACTCTGCAGCCCGGCCGCGGGCTTCGAAGCCCGGCCGCGGACTCTCGGAAGATCGCGAAAGTCTGCGGCCGACTTTCGCGGAAGATCGTGAAAGTCTGCGGCCGACTTTCGCGGGCCGCCCCGGTTCTCGGCTGGGCTGCAGACCGGGCTGCATATCAAGTCGTATGATATCCAGATCTTCCATGTTCTAGTGACTCCAGGTTAAAAATAAGCTTTATACTAATATATTATATTATATTAGTAATATTCTGTAAGTAATATTATATATACTAATATATTATATTATATTAGTAATATTCTATAAGTATTATTATATATACTAATATATTATTATATTAGTAATATTACATGATTAATCAATGTATTTTTTGGCAGTACTATATTGTGTACATAGCTATTATATATTGTACATAACATATGGCCATATCAACCAGTTCTGGCATATAATTCCTAATTCCTTCTTATTCGTTTTCTTTCAGGACTTCGTTGAGTTCACTGCCACCAGCCCCCCCCCAACTCTCCCTCATGCTCCTCCACCCCAGGCACCTCTTCCACCACCCTAGACACCCCTTCCAAGAGGAGAGTGCCAGGGAGCAGGCGAGGCATGAGGAGAGCGAGGCAAAGTTGGCGGAATGGTGGAGAAGATGTGATTCTCCACCATTCTCTCAAAAGCTGAGAGAGAGTGTGTGTGTGTGTGTGTGTGTATTTTTAGGTGTGCGTGTGTGTGTATTTTTAGATGCGTGTGTGTGTATTTTTAGATGTGTGGTTCAGTGTTTCTTATTTAAATAAAGTGTTTCTTCTAAAGTGTTCTTGTTCATAACCGATTATTATCTAAGGGTGCACTCACACTAGGTTATCTGGCCGTGGCCGTGGCCGTTTTAGCACCTAACCGTGCTCAAATCTGCCAGTGTGAGTGTGGCCAGTCTGGCCAGGCCGGGCCAATTTGGCCACTTGGGACAGGTGTGCTGCTACGGCACGGGCCGCTACGGTACAGATGCTAATGAGCCGACACGCGCACACGCATGGCTACGCAACCTGAGCTGGATGACGTATAGTCAATGCGACGACCACGGACATAATAAAGGCGACGAGCCTTCTTTCCCATTAAACGGTAAACATCGCGTCAAGCGGTTCAACTGTTGGTGTGTTCTCTGTGTTGTTGTCCATTGTGGTTAAAACTCTGACTGGCGGCAGACTTTATTATGGTCCATGCAGCGGACGCTTGGTGATGACGTGTTACGACGTGATGACGTATGTACAAGAGCCTACCGTGGCCAGGCCACAGCTGCGACGGCCAACGGCCACGGCCAGATGGCCTAGTGTGAGTGCAGGCCAGAGAAACAATGGGGCCATTTGAGCACGGTTAGGTGTGAAAACGGCCAACGGCCACGGCCAGATGGCCTAGTGTGAGTGCACCCTAATACCACCTTTAACATATAGCTCAGTGACATTCAAAATAAAGGTATATTACGAGGGACAAATAGTATTACTTTTTTTTTTAATACTTTATTTAAACATGCCAATTACAAAATATAAATACAATTTCAGGTTGAACATCTTTACAATGGGTCTTGCTCGTTGCCCGAGACAATGGCAGCCAGTCTGTCTCTTGTAACATTACCAGGGGTCTGGTTATCTGCTAGGGGGCATGGGGAGGCCATGATGACGTCACGGGGTAGGGTTGTCCCATTTGGTAGGGGATCGGTTAGGGGTATCAATGAGCATGAGCTATGAGGGTAAGGGTTAGGGTTAGGGTTGAGATGTAGGGTTGAGACAGTGAGCAAAGAAACGGGATTGGGCCTAAACCTGTGTTTCTCAACCTTTTTTCCACGGCACCCTTTGCACAAATGAAAAATCTCAAGGCTCATTATATATATATTTGTCTTAACGTTGATTATCATTAGAATACATACGCACACTGTCTCTGACGAATAACAATGCATGATGCATGTAGCCCTTTACTCTTACACACACACACAAACACACACACACAAACACACACACACACACACACACACACACACACACACACACACACACACTACACACACACACACACACACACACACACACACACACACACACACACACACACACACACACACACACACACACACAGGAGGGCGTAAATGTGACTTACTCAGTGAGAGATTTGGGCATGGGAGGATGCACACAACCGCTCAACTTGTTCTTGATGCAGGTTAAGCTCGAAAAGCTCAGTTCACACAAATCTGTAGTGGAAAAGGGTAACAGTATGTCGACGGCGCTACTTGACACTATCGGGTATTCCTTTTCCAATGATATCCAAAATGTATCAAATGTCATATCTTCAAATTATATCCTTAAAGGTCCCATTACATGCTATTTTATGTATTCTTTAATATAGGTATTAGTGGGCAACTAACACAGTATTCAAAGACGTTCCCTAAATTCAGCCGTGGTGCAGAGTTACAGCCACTCCGAGCCAGTCGCACATTGAGCTTCCCCCAAATGCGCTGTTTCGGTGGGCGTGTCAAGGAGGAGGGTGGGGGTGTGGCCCTGAGCAGCTTGCAGCCACCATGCGCTCTGTTTACAGTGGATGTATCGCAATGGCGAGGCGCACACCCTTTAGCCGTGTTCTGTAAATATTCTAGAACACACGGGAGTCCTGGAGCTCTATATCTAAATATTATCATATAGCCTACACAGATATCTATATCATATAATATATATTATCACGGCCAAAAGCTGTGTGAGCCGATATATGAATCTCAAACGACCGCGTGGGTTCTCCGACGTTCCTGGTTCTTCAACGTCCACATCAATGTGAATACACACACTGTAACGCAAGTGTTTCTTGTCGGTTCTTTGACGTGTCTTGTATTTCCACAACGAGACTGTCGTGGGGGTTATCTGAGCCATGGTTGAGAAGGAATTGGGGGAAAGGAACTTTGGTTTGACTCGCTGAAGTACATGAACTGCGACATGCCGCCGGTTGCCGCGAGGCACCATCGCCCGGCAGCGGGCAGCCGGCAGCGCGCGGTTCAGTCGACTTCAGGTTGATGTGAAAGTGGAAGAACCAGAGACGTCGCAGAACCCGA
This sequence comes from Gadus chalcogrammus, assembly GCF_026213295.1. Lineage (NCBI taxonomy): Eukaryota > Metazoa > Chordata > Actinopteri > Gadiformes > Gadidae > Gadus > Gadus chalcogrammus. Next base: position 25,980,302 of record NC_079419.1, on the reverse strand, counting down.
CAAAGTCGTTTGTGATTCATAATATCATCTGGAGGCGCACACAATATGTTATATGATGTAGATATCTATGTATTATATGATATTATTTAGATATAGAGCTCCAGGACTGTAACGCAAGTGTTGTACACTTCCTTGTTATTTGGATAACCGTTCTGCTGTTGGTGTGATGGCGCATAACACGAATGAATGAATTGGGGGGAAGGAACTTTGGCTTTGACTCCCTCAAGAACATGAACCACGACATGGAGAAGAAAGGGATTGTTGGCGGCGAATGTCTCCCGCTTGAGCCCCGCTGAGGGACCACCGCCGGAGGCGGAGGTGCATAAGCGGGTTAGCAAAGATCCCTTTCTCCTCCTTGTCGTGGTTCATGGTCTTGAGGGAGTCAAAGCCAAAGTTCCTTCCCCCCAATTCATTCTCAACCTTGGCTGAGATAACCCCCAATACGAGTCTCGTTGTAGAAATACCAGAGACGAGAGTCCGACGCGTTATGCGCCATCACACCAACAGCAGAACGGTTATCCAAATAACAAGGAAGTGTACAACACTTGCGTTACAGTCCTGGAGCTCTATATCTAAATAATATCATATAATACATAGATATCTATATCATATAACATATTGTGTGCGCCTCCAGACGATATTATAAATCACAAACGACTTTGTCGGGTTCTGCGACGTCTCTGGTTCTTCCACTTTCACATCAACCTGAAGTCGACTGAACCGCGCGCTGCCTGCTGCCGGCTGCCCGCTGCAGGGCGATGGTGCCTCGCGGCAACCGGCAGCATGTCGCAGTTCATGTACTTCAGCGAGTCAAACCAAAGTTCCTTTCCCCCAATTCCTTCTCAACCATGGCTCAGATAACCCCCACGACAGTCTCGTTGTGGAAATACAAGACACGTCAAAGAACCGACAAGAAACACTTGCGTTACAGTGTGTGTATTCACACACACACATGTGGCGCTCGCACGGTCGAGTCTCAATGGCGGGCCAACGTCTCTGGGCGGGCCAGGCAGAGTAAGGGGAGGAGCTGAGATTCCTGATGACGTCATGAGCACAGACATTCCAAATCAGCGCGCTTGAGCCTCCGTTTTTTCAAAGGCGAGCAGAACAGCTAGTGCTAGTTTTACACCAAACGCAAGTTTTAGCCACTGGGGGACCATAGGCAGGCTAGGGGAACTCATATTTATGTTAGAAAACCTCCCAAAGTGAGATTTTCATGTCATGGGACCTTTAATGTACGATCTTCTTTTATCTCTGCCAGTTGCTCCTGTGCCTGCATTGGTAGGTCGGCTGCGCTCTCCAAAGCGCACAAATTCCAAGGGTCAAGGACCCAGTCAAAACCAGAAAAGGTCTCAGCTGGAAAATACTTATTAAATCTCTCATCAAGGGTTTGCAGATGCTGAGAGATAAGGCCAGAATGTTTTTTGCTGTTTGAATGTGCACTGTACAGGGGAAACATCTCAACCCTCCCCTGTATCACACAAGAGCGCCAGAGATTGAGTTTAGACTTGCAATTTGTCGGATGAGTTTAGTAGAATTCCCTCTTGACCTTGCATTTTAGAAATTTGTTCATTGAGGTGCTTAAATATATCGGCCAGGTATACAGCAACAAGCTCTGATGCTCGGCTCTCATTTCATCGCATAGAATGGAAAAAGACAGGACTTTCAAGGTCGCGCCTTTTTAAAATTAACTATGTCCACTGCCCGGTCCAGTACACCTGAAAGATCTTTGGGTAAAGTCTTGGCAACCAGTGCCTCCCGGTGAAGGAAACAATGCATTGTGCGAACATTTTGGTTTGCTTTCTGATCCTGCTGATGAAACCTTTGACATTGCCGGTCATCGCAGCAGCGCCATCGGTGCATACACTGATACAATTTTTCCAACTTTGACCTCCCTGTTCAAGGTACTCTGTTGTTACACAGTATATTTCCTCTCCCGTTGTTTTGTGCGGCACTTTCTCATGAATTTTGCCTCCATCAATAAATCTCACAAATCCCAAAAGTTGTGCGTGACCACTCATGTCTGTTGACTCATCAACTTGCAGAGAGAATTTCCCACATAGCCTTATTTTCTCTAAGACCACGTCTTCTATGTCTGCCGACATGTCATCTATACGCCTTCCAATGGTAGAGTTCGAAAGTGTTACCTTTGCGATCTCTTTAGCTGCTTGTGGGCCTATTATTTTGTTTACAATAGCAGTGCAGGCTGGCATTATTACTGATTTGGCAATGGTGTGAGGCTTTTTAGCCTTAGCTATTATTTATTTTGGCTACCAGGTAGCTAGCCTCCAGTGCATTTTTTGAGACTTGTGCACACTTGAACATCACCTGCTCCTGTCAGCTGTGTTCACTTTTCAAACGAAAAAAGTATTCCCTAATTTGGTTGGCATCTGATGGGTGATTTGTTGTCAGATGTCTTTTGAACTTGCTTGGTACCATAGCATGGTTGGAAAATTTCATACCACATAACAGGCACAGGGGGAGAGGACATGACAGCTCTCCAGTGAAGATGAATCCAAACATGAGGTAATCGTCATCATACTGTCGTTTCTTCATCTTGCTGGTGGTGTCTACCTCCTTCACTGACCGACCAGACGATGACGATGTTAAGGGCTTAGATTCAGATGTATCAGACTGTGGAGGTTTTCTTTTCAAAAACCTGTCAATGTTTCTGGGTAATAAACGCTGCACAACGCTATGACAACTCATCTGATATCGCACACTGTAAATAATGCCGCCTTCAAAGCAGCTCGGCGGTTCGGAAGCTCTTACCTGTCTTTACGTCAACCTTCCTATCCGAACTATCTTCTCTGATATGTGCCTCGATTTACTTACCGTAACTATGCTATCGCTAAAAGAAGGATTCCAAAATTATGCATTAATTTATTACAATTTCAATATATTAGCCTAATGTCAGCCACGTTTCTGCGGCACCCCTAAGGATGCCAGGCGGCACGCCTGTTGAGAGACACTGGACTAAACTACTGAAGATAACACCCATTGATCACAGACTCTCTCTATGAGCGATGCATTATGTCCTGGGATGAAGAGAGAAAGGGAGTTAGCCTATGAACTGTAATACATATTTACTAGATGAATATCAATTAGCTGATAATGAACTGTAAAATGGGTCAGAGTAATTGGAGTACTAATTTGTGCTAATTGTGCTAATTAATTTAGTTAAACAGCTTTTTAGTGCAACTGTGAATTGCATTTCCATATAAAGTGTAAAACTTTTTTTTTTCTTTAAAAATTGTGTCATTTGCATACATTCAACCCATAGTGTGTAAGATTTTGATGAAAGAAAGAAACAGAGCTTTAAATTACACCACTTTCCAAACATACAGCGAAGCCAATTCGTTTCGACAATGACGTAAATTCCTTCAAAGATGGTGAACCATTCAGTTAATGGAGAACCTTTTTTTGGACCTGTCTGCTGCTGCCCCCTGGTGGGGAACGAGTGTTGCTACACATGGGTGTTCGGTGTCCAGCCTGTCCTCCTAGAAAATAAGACCGCATAGGTCGTTTGTACCGCCCCAGATTACGACCCACTGGAGCGTATCAAAATGTAGCGCCTCTAGCGGTCATGCAAATAACGACATTCTGAAGTCTCGGGGCCGCTCGTGGACGCTCGTGGTTGCTCGGAACGCGCCTAGCTAACCCTCTCCCGGTATCACGACAAGGCGTAAAATAGATACGTCTGTCCACATCGCAAGGCGTGTTCAGGGTCACGCTTTGCCTGACCAAAGCGTCACCCTGAACACGCGTCCTTCTCCATTCGAAATGAATGGGGGAATAGCACCAACAGGGGGCGATACGTTCTCCTAGCATTTGGTGAAATTGTTACGTAGCCATATTAATCGTTATTATCTGAATGGGAAATGCAATATTTTAGGACAGATACACCATTAAACGTTTCTAATGACATTTCTAGCGAGAAATGTACATTTTCCTTGCATAATCTTCAGTCAGTGAATGTGTATGATCTTTATTAATCTTTATTATCTGAATGGGAAATGCAATATTTTAGGATCGATTCACCGTTAAACGTGTTTCTAATAACATTTCTAGCGAGAAATATAATTTTTTACTTGCATAATCTTCAGTCAGTGATTGTGTCTGATCTTTAGTTTTTATAGTTATTAGGAAGATTTAATCGGCTCGCTCGCATGTTTCAACTACGTCAGGTTGCTAGGGACGCTGCTTTCGCTAAACTAGCAGCTCACGTGTTTCCTGCGTTTTTGTTATTAAACCGTTACTTTATGTAACTTTTAATGATATCGTAATAACCACAGGCGAGGTATTGAGCGAAGTAAGCTTGATAGCAGGTTTATTGGATTCCACAATCGGACAGGCAGGCACAGCTCCACCGGAAAACTACAACAACCAAAACTCCCGGCCGGAAGGAAACCCCCGGAACCCCCTCTCAGAAGGCCCGCCCTTTCCTCCCAAACCCTGTGACGCAACAATATCATCTTGTTAGAAACACGTTTATCTGAGAGCCAACCCAGTCGCCAAAAGCATACGTTGACAGTTTACGTTTTCGTGAACACTGGATTACGTCGCATTTCAACATAAAATAGCGTGCTAAGCACACATACACACACACACACACACGCACGCAAGCACGCTAACACACACACACACACACACACACACACACACACACACACACACACACACACACACACACACACACACACACACACACACACACACACACACACACACACACACTCACAATGCATTTCGCTGCTAAAACAACAACTTGGGCTGCTTCTAGGACATTTTGGGTGGATTTTGAACGGTATGTGGGCAGGACGTTTTTTGCAGGCAGGACCTGGCAGCCCTGCGCTGTTGCCCGAGGTGCAGAAATGCTCCGGAATAGATCTGGATCCACCATGGCCAAAATAATTGTCATGATAAGCATGAATAGATTCATGCATTATCATTCAACTTGAACATGTGTTTTTACAGTATAGCGTGGTGGAGGGATGACGTATGTTGGCCAACCCGGAAGTGAGCGTCGACCTGGGTTTCCCTTGACAAAAAGCCAACGGGTTTTTCCATTGGATTTTGGATTATTGCAGAAAAATTAGCATCTTTGAAGCACCTCCACAAAAACTGAAAATAAATAAATAAATAAAAATAACTGTGCTCCAAAGAACGAAATGTAAACCAATGCATTCTGAATGGGAGTGTTTCTCAGATTTTTCCATGCTACACAGAACGAAATGTAAACCCATGCAAATAAAGACTTCATGGTCATAATAATTTAAATATCATTATTCTCCTCAGTGTGTAGGGTGGTATTCTATTTTTTTCAACGGGGTTGCATCCAGTCACTTGACCTATAGACACCACCCTAGCCATCCAACACGCATCTCTGAGAATCAGGCTTCTCTTTAATAATGACAAAAAGTTACGAGAGAAATACACATTAACTTTTTGTTATCTCATAAGCGGCGTGGTGCCGGCTCCTTTTGACCTTTTGACCCCAGACTTCAAAAACGTGGTCACAGGCCAGCTGTGTCTACACACCTTGAGCCGGAAAATGGACACCTCCATCCCACAAAAAATGGGGACTAGAAAAAAACCTCTGTCTTATGTACATTTACTGTACTGTTGGAGGTCACGCCCCTTTTCCGGCCTTTTCGAGATAGCTAGGGAGGCTAAAATGTTTACACACATTTCCCGGGGCCCCGAGAACAACATATCCCAGATTTGGAGTTTTAGCCCTTAGAGGAAAAAAGTTTTCCCAAATGGAGTGTCATTTGGACAAAGCCCCTCAGAAGTGTTACCTGCAAGACCAAATGGTTCAGAATGTGGTGGAAAAACAGTTTTTGAGATAGGAACGTCCTACCGCCCTGAAATTGGAATACCTTATTCTAAGGCCTAACTGGGACCCCCGCACCGAAACTTGGCCCAGTCGGACCCCGAGTGCAGGAAGGGGGGGCCTGGACTTTCATAATCCTCGCTCGGTGACTGTAAAGGATGTTTGGTCGGATGTTATGACGAAGAATCATAATGTGAATGGGAATATTCTATAAATGTCTTGATATCATCTTTCGTCTCAACACTTCTGCTGCAGCCGCTTAAAGTCTCACTCCGAGAACCTTAAAATATGAATCAATCCATTAGAAGTATGAAAATATCTTCCCGGTGGCGTAACGGGGCAAACAAGGTGTCCTTTGACATCTACGTTTCGAGGCGATTGCAACAGTGCCACACATGATCATATTTTAATATGTTTCGGGGTAGTAATTAGCTGTCGATTTTGGAGGCCTTTATCAATAATGACCAGCTATAGATTTGCTTCCCGATGGAGATTTTTGACAAATTACATGTTATTTAGCATCTACACGTTAAGCTGAGTCCAATGAGATCAAGCTCGCCCTCTTGCTAACCCGAGATCATGTCCTAGACCTAGGTGTACCATTTAAAATAAATGTTACCATTTGCTAGACGGGCATGCTGGGTGTCATTGGACTCAGCTCAACGTGTAGATGCTAAATAACATGTCATTTGTCACAAATTTCTATCGGGAAGCAAATCAATAGCTGCTCATTATTGATTAAGGCCTCCAATTTCGACCATTAATTGCTACCATTAAACATGTCCGAATATGCTCATGTGTGGCACCGTTGCAATCGCCTGGAAGCGTAGATGTTGAAGGACACCTTGTTCACCCTCTTACCCCACCGGGAAGATATTTACATGCTTCTGATTGATTAATGAATTGATTCAGCTATTCCCCCAGAAGTCTGGGGTCAAAAGGTCAAAAGGAGCCGGCACCACGCAGCTTATGAGACAAAAGTTAATGTGTATTTCGCTCATAACTTTTTGTCATTATTAAAGAGAGGCCTGATTCTCAGATATGCAGGTTGGATGGCTACGGTGTAGGTCTGGGAAGAACTTCAGGCCAAAATCTTGCAAGCGAGCCGCTGGGTGCAGGTGCAACGAGATGGAGCACTTGCTGAGTCATTTCCTGTAGGGCTGGAGCCACAGGTTGAAGCGTATGCGTCCTTTGAGACCCCCTTTGATATATAAGAGACCTCAAAGTACAGCTTACTTAAATGTTGTCGACCTGCAGTCACCTATTGCATCACTTCCTTTAGGGCAGGGGTGGGGAACCTTTTTCACATCAAGGGCCATTTCAATTTTTCCAAAGTCCTCAGAGGGCCATACCATCATGAACACATAACTAAAGATGAAAAAAAAGACAAAAAAACTGCTGTGTTACTAAGCCTCATGTTTGCTGCATTTCTAGACTCACCTAATGTGATGGCTGGAACTGTTTTTCTCTAGCAAGGCGTCTGATGTCAGCTGGCAGTGATGATGATGCTACTCCAGGGATGGGCAACTTTCATGATAAAGAGGGCCACATTTTTTATCATAACCATCGGAGGGCCACATGACTGCACACTTCAACTATACGTGAGCTGAGAGAAGCTACATAATTTTGAATTTGGTAGATGATTTCCTGTATTCTGGTGCATTTTGGCGATGGCCACTACCTAAAAAATCGTCCAGAATCATAACCTATGTACGGTATGTTAATTGAACCAACATACATTAATTTCATGTTTTCCATGCTCAAACAGCCACATGAATGGTCAGTATTTTTATCAGTGCAAAGGGCTCACATACATCATCATTCAATGAAGTCAAAAAACTGAAAAACAGTGGCCCAACATTAAGTGCAACAACTCAATGAACTCAAACCCAACAAGCAGTTGTAGTAGTTGTAGTGGCGACTTAAGTGGATATCTTTAATGACTGATATCGCTTCTAAGCAAACTAGACGCATGGGTTTGCCTTTGAATTCTATGAATTCTTCTCGTCTTTCTTGAACGAGTTTTTTTGTAACTCGATCAATTATTATTATTATTATTATTATTATATATATATATATATATTTTTTTTTATAATTATGTGCAGGCTGAGTGGGCATGCGGGCCGCGGGCCGCCAGTTCCCCATCCCTGCTTTAGGGCTTCGGCCTCCTAATTGATCATTGTAGTATAATTGAATGCCCTCTTTCATATATATGATACCTCCACCACTGGGACGTGGCAACAATTCTCCAAATCCATATGGGGAGGGGGGGGTGATGCTTGTGGACAGTAGGGTTGTACACTAGACATGAATAGGAAGCAAACTCAGGAGAAGGAATGACCTCTCACAAATATATATTTAATAAATTGTTTCAAATAACCCTGCCTCGTTAATTCATTGAGCTTGGTGTTTTGCTTTCAAAAATAGGTTATAGAAGAAGTCTAAACTGCAGAAAATAAAAACATCCAAGCTGCCTTTTAAGGATACCTTGGAATATCTGTCTATTTTTTAACCATCGGACCCTAGTTTACGACAAAAACAACACAATGGACGGCAGCTCCTTTGCCGCGTGGTTTTTAGAGCCATGTAAGGATTAGAGGGGCTTGTCGATAGCAACCACCATAGCAACCATGACGGTCAAGTGACTGGATGCAACCCCGTTGAAAAAAATAGAATACCACCCTACACACTGAGGAGAATAATGATATTTAAATTATTATGACCATGAAGTCTTTATTTGCATGGGTTTACATTTCGTTCTGTGTAGCATGGAAAAATCTGAGAAACACTCCCATTCAGAATGCATTGGTTTACATTTCGTTCTTTGGAGCACAGTTATTTTTATTTATTTATTTATTTTCAGTTTTTGTGGAGGTGCTTCAAAGATGCTAATTGTTCTGCAATAATCCAAAATCCAATGGGAAAACCCGTTGGTTTTTTGTCAAGGGAAACCCAGGTCGACGCTCACTTCCGGGTTGGCCAACATACGTCATCCCTCCACCACGCTATACTGTAAAAACACATGTTCAAGTTGAATGATAATGCATGAATCTATTCATGCTATTCATGACAATTATTTTGGCCATGGTGGATCCAGATCTGTTCCGGAGCATTTTTGCACCTCGGGCAACAGCGCAGGGTTGCCAGGTCCTGCCTGCAAAAAACGTCCTGCCCACATACCGTTCAAAATCCACCCAAAATGTCCTAGAAGCAGCCAAAGTTGTTGTTTTAGCAGCGAAATGCATTGTGTGTGTGTGTGTGTGTGTGTGTGTGTGTGTGTGTGTGTGTGTGTGTGTGTGTGTGTGTGTGTGTGTGTGTGTGTGTGTGTGTGTGTGTGTGTGTGTGTTAGCGTGCGTGCATGCGTGCGTGTGTGTGTGTATGTGTGCTTAGCACGCTATTTTATGTTGAAATGCGACGTAATCCAGTGATCACGAAAACGTACACTGTCAACGTATGCTTTTGGCGACTGGGTTGGCTCTCAGATAAACGTGTTTCTAACAAGATGATATTGTTGCGTCACAGGGTTTGGGAGGAAAGGGCGGGCCTTCTGAGAGGGGGTTCCGGGGGTTTCCTTCCGGCCGGGAGTTTTGGTTGTTGTAGTTTTCCGGTGGAGCTGTGCCTGCCTGTCCGATTGTGGAATCCAATAAACCTGCTATCAAGCTTACTTCGCTCAATACCTCGCCTGTGGTTATTACAATATCATTAAAAGTTACATAAAGTAACGGTTTAATAACACAAACGCAGGAAACACGTGAGCTGCTAGTTTAGCGAAAGAAGCGTCCCTAGCAACCTGAAGTCGTTGAAACATGCGAGCGAGCCGATTAAATCTTCCTAATAACTATAAAACTAAAGATCAGACACAATCACTGACTGAAGATTATGCAAGTAAAAAGTATATTTCTCGCTAGAAATGTTATTAGAAACACGTTTAACGGTGAATCGATCCTAAAATATTGCATTTCCCATTCAGATAATAAAGATTAATAAAGATCATACACATTCACTGACTGAAGATTATGCAAGGAAAATGTACATTTCTCGCTAGAAATGTCATTAGAAACACGTTTAATGGTGTATCTGTCCTAAAATATTGCATTTCCCATTCAGATAATAACGATTAATATGGCTACGTAACAAAGTGTATGGGCGTTGTCCTTATACGGGGTTGTATCCTTATATCCTTATAGCCTACTCATCAAATGAATAGATTTAGCAAAAAATGTGAGTTATTTTTTCCAACCGTTGATTTGAGTTTTGATCTTAAATCATTTACACCTGAATAAAATGGCTAAAACCCTAAATGCACAGAGCAAAAACATATATGTGGCATACATACCTCCCGCGACCTGTAGAGGCGCTCGTTTTTGATACGCTCCAGTGGGTCGTAATCCGTGGCGGTACAAACGACCTATACGGTCGTAAGATTTTGCGGACTTGTTGTCGGTGTCTGTCCACCAGTAGCACACTGTGGTTGTACTTTGCAGCTCCCAGTGTATCCAGGGGAAGATTGATATCTACGGAGCCCGGAGGTGACTTGGGAGTCCATTTTTTATAAAGCTGGGACAACCAGTATCTTATCCATCCATCTACAATCTTTCCTCTAGGAATTTAGGCCCATTCATGTCTTAAGTAATATCGATGGCATTGTTATTAATTTGTCGACTTGGAGTACCTCAGGACTGATGTTCTGATCTGATGTTCTGATCTGATGCTCTGGTCTGATGATCAGATCTGATGTTCTGATCTGGTGTTCTGATCGGATATTCTTATCTGATGTTTGGCTGTTCTAATCTGATGTTCTGATGATCCAATGTTCTGATCTTATGTTCTGCTGTTCTGATCTGGTGTTCTGATCTGATGTTCTGAACTGGTGTTCTGATCTGGTGTTCTGATCTGATGTTCTTATCTGAACAACACCCTGGTGTGTGTGGAGGGTGAAGCTCAGTCTGAGCAGCAATGCATTTAATGTCTGGGTCCGAGTGAGGGTCAGGCTTCCCGGACACCTATAGCTATAGTATAACATGTAGTATAACATTTTGTATAACATAGTACAACCTATAGTATTACATTTAATATAATGCTACGTTGTGTGGTGCATTTCATTCACATCATCGCTCATTATGATGCTCATACATAACGACTTACACAACATAATTTACAACGCTGCGCCCATGTCACCTTCCGGGCTCCATAGATATCTCTTTCTAAGAGTAACGATACTTTTGGAGACATCTAGATAGAATCTAATCAGACTTGACTACCTGAAGCTCCTTGATCACAGTATCTCTGTGTATCACAGGACATGTTGATCCTCTACCCCCTTATCTAGCTTCAGACGAATAGTATTTTTTTTTATTTGAAGTAACCAGGTAAGCCTATATAAACCTGGAGGTAAGGACAGGTGTCTGAGCAGGACACAGCCAAGACAAGGTGAGTCGAACCCCTGATAGACCTCTAGATAGATATATTATAAGAGATACAGACAGACAGACATGCACAAATATATATATATATATATATATATTATATATACATAGATACATGGATTAACCCTCTCCGATTGCGACCATTACCTTATTTGTTTAGACTGCTTCTGCTTGTACTTTATATTTCCCTTTTTATTTTTTTCTTATTTTAATATTATTTCTTTAATTTATTTTTCCTTTCACTAAATCCGTTTTGCATGAATTGGGAAAATAAAGATGGATACGCTGAGAGACATTGCGAACATGTGTTTCCTATTGCCTGCAGATGAGAGCGTGTGTGTTGCTGATCTTGGCCTTGTTTGGTCAATCGGGCGCGAAACTCAAAGACATCAAACTCAAAGAGAAGAGCTCCAAGACAGGTAGCCTTCTAAACACCTACACCCTCTATCCATCGACACAATCGACACACGTCTTTTTGATGTAAAAGCCTATATCCTTAGACATAACCAATAGTTCTTCTGGGTGAAATTCTGTCTCTACCTTTGTAGCGGTGCCAATTTCAAATCTTACAATAACATTTACAAGTCAATCACCTGTTGTTCTGATAAAATATGTCATAAATTATAATGACTAACCATATTCTATGATGCATACGCAATGTAGTGCAAATTGACTTGCTCTTTGCTCTGTAATTTTTATAGATCAGATTCTCAGACAGCATTTTTATAGCGAGGTAAGCACGCAGGCAGGTAGGTAGGAAAGCACAGGCATGTGGCTGGTTAAATTAATCAAACTAGAGTAAAGAGTAAAACGGTAAAGATCCATAGGCCTCCAACTTCTTTCAATGGTTTCCTATAGTCTTTCCAATTAGGAGCTTCTGGAATTCCATCACACAAAAAACTGCCTCATGCAAACAAAAAGGAAATTGCAATCATCAAATATGCAGTTTAAAATATCAACACCACATGGGTCCTACATGTTCTCATAGCCCCTGTGGTGTCCATCTATTCCCTGCAGCCTCCTCCCTGAACCCAACGGTCTACGATCGGGAGCCCGGGCTCTCTGGTAAGGGTGTGATGGCGGGGAGCCTCTTGACGCCACCGGTCCTGGAAGAGCAACCTTCCACCCCCTTTGTGTTCGGTGACAACGTTAACCTGGGCTGGCTGGCGTGGAACCAGTCGCTGCCCGACGGCGCAGTGGCCATCTACAACGGCTACACTGAGCGCACCGACTACGTCTGCAAGCACCAGTGCGAGGCGGGCTTCTACAGCCCCAGCCTGGGCCCCTACTGCCACTACCCCTACGCGGACCGTGGGTACCGGGCTGCTGACTTCCAGGTCCTGGTCAACAAGGACAACTTTGAGTTCCTGGAGTGGAAGAAGGACTCATACGGATCGGTGCCCAAAGACTCAGTGCGGACCTGCTCTGGCGTGGACATCTTCGTGGGGAAGAACAAGTACGGCCTGGGCAAGGTGGTGAGCCTGCATGAGGCCTTCTTCCTGCCCTGGGAGGGAGACGAGTACTGGTACAAGAAGTACCAGGTGCTGTGGTGTACGCCCTCAACGACGCGCAGATCTCCCAACACCCACCGGAGACCATGCGCATCTCAGGGGTCACCAACAACGATTGCCAGACAGTGACCAAGACGGTGACCATCTCCAAGAGCACAGAGACCGAGACCACCTGGAACATCGGCCGTGGCACCATGCTTGGCGTGAAGGGCAGCATCACCGCCAAGATCCCTCTGCTGGGCTCCGGCGGCATCGAGCTGGGCGGGGAGAAGACCCTCCAGTTTGACCGGGGCACCTCGGTGACGGAGGGCATCAGCCACTCTGTCTCGGTGGAGCTCAGCGTGCCGCCCAACCACTCCTGCCACGTGCGAATGGAGGGCCGCAAGTTCACCGCCGACATCCCCTACACGGCTCACCTTAGCCGCACCTACCAAGGTGGGGAGACCCAGTGGACCTCTGTCTCTGGGACGTACGACGGCGTGCAGATCGGCGAGGTGCGGGCGGTGGTGGACCGCTGTGAGGCGGTGGTGGACGCCAAGCCCTGTCCCTGAGGGCTGACACAGCCCAGAGTCATCCAGCCAGCATTCAGAAGAGCAGCTATTAACCACTGCTAGTGATTAGCTGTCTGTCTGATTGGCGTCATGGGTAATAATAAAAATATATCAAAAGTCATATTATGCTTTATAAAGTGGTGCTGTCATTATGATTTTTGAAGATGTCACAAATCTCGCTCTTAGTCAGAAAAGTCCAACAAATGAATCGAATAAGGAATCACTACTAGGGTTAGGGTTGATTGATTGATTGATTGATTGTCTTTATTTCTAACATGTAAGCAATAAAAAAAATATGATTATAAATCAATTAATGATTATCAATTGATTATTAATAGATGAAATAAAAAATAAAAGAGACAACAAAAAAAAACACAAAAGAAGTAAAATTTAAAAAAAAACTTTCTACATGCTCGAAAGGGGGTAGGAGGAAGTAAAAAAACGTATCTAGTGCTACCCCTTAATAGATACATTTAGCTTGGATAGATGTCACCAAAATGTCAGTATAATACAAGCTATAATAATGCATATAAATATGAATACAGAATAATTGTGTGTATATATATCTACGTATATATATCTAGGTATATTTATAAATAGTCAATATAATCACATACAGATATTGTAAACAATTATATATATAATTGTAAACAATTATATATATATATACTATAAACAATTCATATTACATTATAAATACCTATACATGTATATTATAAGTTACTATATATATAGATATTACAAATATATACACAAATACCATGTATATTACAAAACTACAGTCTCCATATGTCAATGTTACAGAGGCTTTTCTAAATTTCTGTACTTTGTGAAGATGATGTCTTTATATTTGTTTTTGAACTGTCTTATGCTTTGGCTTTTCTGTACTTCCACACTTAACTTATTCCACAATTTAACTCTGTAGATGCTGATACAAAAGCTCTTTTTCGTTGTGCGTGTGTGGTGGACCTTGAAGTTCAGCTGTCCCCTTAACTTATAACGTCCCTCCCTTTCAGAAAACATTGCCTGTATGTTTTTTGGTAGCATATCATTTCTGGCTTTGAAGATTGTTTGGGCAGTTTTGAATTCAACCAGATCTGGAAATTTGAGAGTTTTGGACTGTATGAATAGTTGATTAGTATGTTCATGATAAGTTACATTCTGGATTATTCTAATGGCTCGCTTCTGAAGAATACACAACGGTTGTAAAGAGCTTTTGTATGTGTTTCCCCAGATTTCTGAACAGTAATACAAATATGGTAATATTAATGAGTTATAAAGAATGTGGAGTGATTTATTATTCAGGAAGTGCTTGGCTTTGCACAGGACTGAGATGCTTCTTGGTAGTTTGGTTTGTATGTGTTTTATATGAGGTTTCCAGCAAATTTTGTCCTCAATGATTACCCCTAGATATTTGTTTTCATATACCCTTTCTAAGTTTACACCCTCTATTTGTACCTCAATGTTTTCCGATTTTTTACATTTTCCAAATATCATAATTTTAGTTTTATTTAGGTTTAGAGATAACTTATTTCTGTCAAACCATTTTTTAGTCTACTAATCTCTACGGTCAATGTGGACAGAAGTTGCTGCAAATTTTCCCCAGAAACCAGTATATTTGTGTCATCTGCAAAAAGTATGAATTTCAGAGATTTCGATACGTTGCAAATATCATTGATGTACATGTTAAATAACATTGGTCCCAGCACTGACCCCTGCGGACTGAACAATGTCAACCCCACACACAATGTCCAAGCATTCTGACTTAAATCCATCCATCATCACAAATTTTTGCCTTCTCTCTAAATAGCTCCTCACCCAATTCAAAACTACCCCCCGGATCCCATATTGTTCTAGTTTTGTAATTAATATATTGTGATTTATAGTATCAAATGCTTTTTTTAAGTCTATAAATGTCCCGATCACAAATTTCTTATTGTCCGTGGCGTTAGTGATTTCTTCTGTGAGTTCTGTTAAGGCTAGTGCTGTTGACCGGTTTGTTCTGAATCCATATTGACTGTCGGTGAGTAATTTGTATTTATCTATGAATTTCCATAATCTGTCATTAAAGAGTTTTTCAAGAATTTTAGAGAATTGTGGGAGCAGAGAGATTTGCCTATAATTTGTGAAGTGGTGTTTATTGCCATCGGTATGAGTTTGGCTGTTTTCATTTTATTAGGAAATTGTCCAGTTTGGAATGACAGGTTACAGATGTGTGGTAATGGTTTAGAGATACCCGTAATTACCCTTTTGACAGTTTTTATGTCAATGTCATCACAATCAATGGAAGTTTTGTTTTTGCATTTGTTTACAACATCTATAATTTATTTTTCAAGAACAGGATTGAGGTACATTGAGCTGGTGTTTCTCTTAATAGGTGTATCATCATTGGCTAAAGTAACTGTCATAGGTATTTTTTCCGCTAAATTTGGTCCAATGTTTACAAAATAATTATTAAACTGATTAACCACCTCTTCCATTTTATTTTATTTTTTTTATCATTTTCGCTGAAATACTGGGGGTAAGTGATATGTCTCGGGGTATCTCTAATCACATTATTTAATATGGTCCATATGCTTTTAATATTATTTTCTAATATTGTACTATAATATTATTTTTTACATATTCTGGAAATACTTGTTAACTTATTTTTGTATTTCTTATATTTATTTTCTGCTTTCTTAGTTCTGTGTTTGACAAATTCTCTATATAGAGTGTTCTTTTTTTTTACAAGCATTTTGTAATCCTTTTGAGATCCATGGGTCATTTTTATGTTTATTTTTTCTGCTGTCTTCCCTAACTGGACAATTATTATCATATAACTGTTTGAAAGATTTCCCAAACTTATCATATGCTATATTCACATAATTTTCTTTATATATTGAGTCCCAGTCATATGCAATCAAATTGTTTTCTAATGCAATCATAGATTCCTCTGTTCTGACTAGTCTGTATTGTGGTCTGATGTCTTTGGAGGTTTTATTGTAGTTGCAGTTATAGACAATAAATACAGGTAAATGGTCAGTGATGTCATTTATTAATAATCCACTTATTATGTTGTTATCTAGGACGTTTGTGAAAATGTTGTCAATTAACGTGGCACAGTGTGAGGTGATTCGACTGGGTCTAGTTATTTTAGGGTACAGACTAGGGATGGGCAAAATGATTCTTTTCCGGGAACTAGTTCTTTCAGTTCAGTTCACTATAACGATTTGTTTATTTGATTCGTTCGTTTTGATTCGTTCGTTACGTCAGATTACATCTTAAAAAAAATTAAAAATAAAAAAACTTTTTTTTATAATTTCTTTTTTTTTTTTTAATTGGTCGTGGGTCCGGATAGGACGTCAAGAGCGCAGTCCGCCGTTTTGGAGATGCCTGCTATATAGTATGTCGAATGTCCCACCAATATTTATACCACTTGCTTACTCTCTATATTTCATTCATGGTTTTACATTTATAATTTTATTTTACTTTAAATTGAATTCTTCATTGTTCAGGCATTACAGAACTTGCATGGTCATAAATAAAAAATACGAACTGCAGTTTAATTTCTTTGTTTGTTCTTAAATTGACGTAGAATGGAGCAAAGACTCCTGGGATTGGGAAATGCGTTTATCCAATAAACAGATGGAGGTCAAGTCTATTTTCGAAAAAATGTAGGGGGATATATGAGTCGAATGGTATGACCCAAGATACGTCAGAGAGAGAAAGCGCGCATATTCGACGGTACCGCCTTGTCATTGGTTTACCCAGGTGCCATTCCAACACCATTGCTACCTCTCATTGGCTGAATCTTTGAGGAAGTTGTAGACTCAATCAATATAAGTTGCGGGGAGACGGAGCTCTGTTCGTTTGTATATTTTATTTACGTGACCATATGTTTGGTTGATGTTAAAAAAAAAGAATCAAAGAACCAGTTCTTCTTGTTTTGGGGAACCAGTTCTTGTCGTTCACGTTCGGGATTCGTTCGTTGTAACGAATCAGTCGCGACCGACACATCCCTAGTACAGACTGAGACTGTATAAGGTGTTAATGAATTTGTCTGTCATTCTGTGCTTGTTTGGGTTCAGAAGGTCAATATTGTAGTCTCCGCAGATAAACATGGTTTTGTGGTTTGTTTTTGTACATTTTTCTGCAACCCAGTTAATGAAAGAATCTATATTGGAGCCTGGAGTTCTGTACATGCAACTCACAATGATGTTTTTCTTTTTTCGATTAATATTTCAATTGTAACACATTCAAAAACATCATTTATCACTGTTGACATGTTCTCTACTACCTTGTAGGTGAGATTTTTATCTACAAACAAAGCCACACCACCTCCATTCTTGTTTTCTCTGTTTTTACAAATCATTTCGTACCCTTCGAGTTCAAAGTCCATGCCCCTTTCATTGTTAATCCAGGTTTCTGTAATGGCAATAATGTTGAATGGCTGCGAGAATTGTCTGAGGTAATACTTTATGTTGTGAAAATTGGCATACAGGCTTCTGCTATTGAAATGAATGATTGAAAGTTTATGACTGGTCTTGATGGTATTATTGAATTGCTCTTCATTGTAGTATCGGCAGTCATTGTTTAAGCTGTGAAAGAAATTAGTCTCGGGATCTATATCATTTTCAATGTCATGTGTGTGATAGTTACTGTGTTGAAAGGTCCGTATTTCCACATCC
This sequence comes from Gadus chalcogrammus, assembly GCF_026213295.1. NCBI lineage: Eukaryota > Metazoa > Chordata > Actinopteri > Gadiformes > Gadidae > Gadus > Gadus chalcogrammus. Next base: position 25,962,308 of record NC_079419.1, on the reverse strand, counting down.
TCATAATTACCAATCCTTTGTGATAAATCATTCTGCCCGGGATATGTGTGAGTTGTATTTGTCATCAGAGTGCATTTAACGTACCTGGTGACGTATTCACAAAGCATTTTATCTTACCGCTAGGAGTGCTCCTAACTCGCGCTAAAACATTTTACGTAGGAGTTTTTTCTTAAAAGTTATTCACAAAGCCGGTGAGACCTACTCTTACTAAGGATAAATCACAAAGAGTGAACTAAGAGTGACGCGCCGTTGCTATGGATTACGTCAATTCTCGTGCACGAGTTTAGAAGCGGTCAGTTCGGTGATTGGTTGTTCAGACGAGCCCACTGAATCACCGAAAAACAAGGAAATAGCCTAGGCTAGAAATGAATTCCTATAAAGTAGTTATAGTGCAGTTAGCAGAATACACGCATGATGACAATTTTGTGCAGACCACGATAATGACGTTGTAGCCTGCACGTTCAAGAGAGAGAGAAAGCAAACAATAAAAATACGTAAAATTTAAAAGAAAATAAATGTTATGAACTACCTAAGTGTTGACTGATTTGTGCCAAGGTGTTTACCTAAAATGTGTTTTCAAAGTGATCCCTAAATGCCTGTCCACTCGATACCACACGGCCAAATTCCTTGTCATGTTGATCGCCATCATCATCATCATCATCATCATCATCGTCTGGCTGTGGAATGTTCCTCCGCTTGCAGAGGTTGTGTAGAATGGCACATACAGTGATTACTGTGCTTGCCCTCTCTGGGGTGAGGCGTATTTCGCCGTGGAGGACATGAAACCGACGTTTCATCTGCCCAATTCCTCTCTCCACAACATTAAAGTATAACATGTAAGTGATTACGCAGATTACGCTTAGTCCTTTTATTTGTTGAATCCATATTTATTATTGTTTACTGATATATTCCATATATGCTAGAGCACACAAACATACACGACCGGTTGTGGATTGAGGTAGGGTGTCTAGAGCCACGGTGTCTAGAGCCGCGTCTTGCATGGATAGTCACCGTCACCCAGCAAGTGACACCTGGTACATCTCAAAAAGCTGCCTCAGACCGCACACCATTAAAATGTGCGAATCATGGGTAGCTGAAGCTCCAGGCCACTTTGCATCAACATCCAGTAGGCTATGTTAAAATTTGCATCAAAAACAACCTGCGTGTTGATGGAATGCACTTTCTTCCTATTGACGAAGATGTCCTCGTCTTTTGATGGCGCAATTATTTTTATGTGCGTCCCGTCAATAGCACCGACCACACCGGGCATACCTGCAAGTGCCATGAAGTTGGCTTTGATCCTGTGTAATTGTTGAATGTCCCAAGGAAAGTTTGTGGCACGGCTGACTGATGGTTGAGATATTTTTAAATCGTCGGTATTGCAAAGTTGCATTTCCCCTGTTGCTAAATAACGTAGTGTGGCCAAACATTTTATTTCGGGACTAATCTGATTATTCCTGTTAGTCGGGGATGTTAATGCATCGCACACTACTCCACAACAAGTTTAATACCCTAACATTTCGTCTCGAAGGCATTTTACAATTCTTTGTGAATAGGTCTTACTGAGTTAGGAGTCCTCTTGAGGACTTTTAAACTCTCCTAGACTTAGGTGCTACTTTTAGGCCTAAAATACTTTGTGAATTGCTCTTAGTGAAAAAAGTTAGGAGTCCTACATTTAAGAGTGACACGCCCATTATTTTTAGGAGTTACTCCTAAATTCGCCAGTTAGGACATACTTTTAGCCCTAAAATCCTTTGTGAATACGGCCCCTTGTTTGTAGAGTATGTGTGTATCTGGATTATGCTTGGGATGAGTGTGTTATTTAAACATCTCTGGGTGGATTTGGTGTACTGGTACGAGGGTGGATAACTAGCTTGTCGTGGCGTAAGTAGGCTATATCACCCCTCTCTCTTGCAGCTCTTAGCTCTGGCATCAGCTCCTTTCTTTTTTGCCTCACTGATTCTGTGAAATCTTCATTTATGAAGATTCTGGTTCCTTTGAGTGCCTTTGTGCGCTGTAGGCTTGATGTTCTGTCCTTGTGTCGGAGGAATTTAACCACGATCGGCCTTGGTCGTTCACCTCCAGGTTTCCCTGCGCGATGGGCCCTCTCCACCTGCACGTCCTGCTGCAGCTGTAGCTTCTCAGCCAGCACCTTCTTCACTTTTTCCTCTGCCTCTGCCCAGGTCTCTCCTGGTGATTCAGCGATGCCATCAAACACCAGGTTGTTGCGTCTGGACTGTCCCTCGAGGTACTCTGGGTCGCGCTGCAGCGCTCTGTTTGTTGCGCGTTGGAATTCTTTACTTCATCTACCTCCTTCTGCGTGTACTGCAGGCTGGTTTTAATGTCATGTAGTTCCCTTGATAGCGCATCTAAGCGTGTATTGGTCGTGTCCATTATATCCTTCACAAAGCCTCTGAAATTGTCACTTTGTTGCTGTGTCAGCGCCATAAACATTTCTTTTTGTTGGAGGAGTAACTCGCTCACCTGGGAAAGGGGTACGTATTCCTCTTCCACCTTCGCCTCCGCCTTTGACCCTTTGGGTGGCAGTCTGATGTTTGGCTGGTAACTGCTGCTAGCTGCTGCTAGCTGCTGCTGGAGCCAGGTGGATGGTGGCTGCTGCTCAAGCCTGTACTTGGTGGATGGTGGCTGCTGCTCAAGCCTGGGTCTGGTGGATGGTAGCTGCTAGCTGCTGCTAGCTGCTGCTGGAGCCAGGTGGATGGTAGCTGCTAGCTGCTGCTGGAGCCAGGTGGATGGTGGCTGCTGCTCAAGCCTGGGCCTGGTGGATGGTAGCTGCTAGCTGCTGCTAGCTGCTGCTGGAGCCAGGTGGATGGTAGCTGCTAGCTGCTGCTGGAGCCAGGTGGATGGTAGCTGCTGCTCAAGCCTGGGCCTGGTGGATGGTGGCTACTGCTGGAGCCAGGTGGATGGTGGCTGCCTTTGCTGTTTAGTTGCTGCTGGAGCCAGGTGGATGTTAGCGCTGCTCTCTGCTGCTCTGCTGCTCTCTGCAGCAGGGTTAGCTCTTAAAGGGATACTTCACCCATTTAGAACCGGCGTTCTATCATTATAAAATCACGATTGTAATATAAATAAATATATAAATAAATATCAGTCTAAACCAGTCTCCCCTTGGCCCATTTCTTCTCATCTAATTATCTCCCGAAATGACGTCAAATGACGCGTTTGACGTCATTTCGGGAGAAACCTCTTGTCCCGCTAGAAGGGCAGAGGACTACAACACACTTTGGGTGGCAAATTTTTCCACCAATAGGGAATGAGAGGGGGCGGGAGCTCGCGTACTGCGGGGGAATGAGGGGGACGGGAGACCGACAGGTGGGCGGGGCATCGAGCGCAATGCACTGTGGTAGTTGGAGGTTTTCTTACTTTGAGCCAGAGAGACCATGAAAACACTCTTTCTGCCTTTTTTCAGGCTAGGATGAACCGATTTCAATTTTTTCTTCACATTCATAATACATTGAATTATTTAATTCATAAAACCTTCATATTCCCACCGGTGAATTATCTCTTTAACTCTTGCAAAGTATTATACCTGACCAGATGATCCCAGAGTTTATTTGTAATGATTTTGAGTTTGCTTTGTAACTTAAAGGCCCACTATGCAAGATCGGGCATCTTTTCGCCGTTTTCTTGGTTTGGCACACACTTTTCTCTACACAGCGCCCCCTCCAGCTTCAGAATTAGATATTTTACAACACTGTCGTAACAACTCGTTGACGACCCTTCCCCGTGCACTTCTACGCTAGCCATGTGCATTTGTTTTCAAAGAAGCCGGCGAATGCGTGGAGCCATGTCCGAAGTAGATGATCATGAAGTGTAGACAAGGTTATACATTTTTAAAACTGTGTATATGTATTGCATTAAACATAAATCCATCCTTTTTTATAGTTGACTGGGAGAATTGATATCCTAGATTATAATTGTTTTATTTTAGGTTGAACAGAACAATCGGTGTAAGAGTGTTGGCCAACATAATAATCTAAATAAACAAGAACCTGGATTCGGGGATTCAGCCTGTATCTGGGGGATGAGACAGACAAACAGCAAAACACCCGTGGAAACAAAGGAAAGGAAACAAACAGGGCTCACAACAAAATGGTCGAGAAAACACAGTTTTACAGGGCTCACAACAAAATGGTTGAGCAAACACATTTGTACAGAGACTATCAACATCAACAATACCACAAAGACAAAGTTCACCAAAGGGTACTTTCAATTTCAAAAGCAACACGGCCAAGGCGGCGTCTGATTTGCAGTCTTTTTCTTTCAGTTCACGCTATTCCTGAAAAGCTTGCCCAACGTTTACTCGTGTCTGGCCTCTCTGTCGGCCAGTCTTCCTTTTCTCTTCTTCTGTTCCTCCGACATTGGGTTTCTCTGTCTCTTTTTAGTTGGCTGATCTATGATGAATGTAACAATTCCTTAGTTACTTGTGTTTATATGTTTATATCGAGCCGGGGGGTATACCACGAACCTCGCTGAACATACCCAGGCTTTCTTGGGAAAACCTGGCTCGACAGAGCCGCAACTCGCAATCAGAGTTAAATGGTACCACGAAGCTCACTTTAAATTCAATTAGTTGAACCAGGTTTTCCGCTTTAGGTTCAGTGCGCGTTCACTTGAAAGGGGCGTTTTTTTAGTTTTTATTCTATCATTTAGGGAATTCACTTTAAATACACCCTATGTAAGAAATGTATCGCATGTTATCAACCGCTGAGAGGTAGCGGCTGTAGCGTAGTGGATTAGTAGACCCGAACGCCAGCGACCGGGGTTCAAATTCGCCGGTCTATCATCATGCATTTTACCCCCATACACTGGAAAAAGGTTTTTAAGCCGTACTTCATCTGATTATTATTTTGTAATTCAATTCAAATAAACATTTTTTGTTTAATTTTTAAAATAACTTTTTTTTATTTCAAAATACTGTGAAATATAGATATTTTTAATTAGGAGCTCAATTACGAAATATCCATTTTGACAAATGTACAATTTTAAGGTTGTGTATTCAACTGATTAATAATTTTGTCATTCAATCCAAATAAACATTTTTTGTTTTCTTCCTAAAACACAGTTATATTTGATTAGGAGCTCAATTTAGAAATATTTGTTTAGACAAATGTACAATTTCAAGGTTACGTACAAGCCTGCGCATGCGCATTAAATACAAAGCCGCTTATGACTACTGGACCAAACCGCAGTGTTGCCAACTTAGCGATTTTGACGCTATATTTAGCTACTTTTCAGACCCCTTTGGCGACTTTTTTTCAAAACAGCGACAAGCGACAAATCTAGCTCCTTTTTCAGCTGCTATTGGTGACTTTTGGCGACTTTTTGAGGTGAAAGCAATATCGCTATTACCTCTTCACAACGAGCACCGGGTGCCTGCGCGGCCCCTCCCCCGTCTCAACGCACTTACAGGCAGCTCAGTCCTCGTGGTAAAAAGCAAACTCAGGAACCGGATGTCCTTGCAGACCTTAAACTCAATCCTATACATCCGATATGGATTAAAGCTGTCAGGTGATGCTTGCTTTGAGCACCAGCTGCCTGATCATGATTTGAAGCTTTTTGGAACATCGGCTGTTTATTCATTCAAGGTAGCACCTACAGCTGAACCTGCAGTAGAGAGCCTTGACCAGAGTGACGATGACTCACTGGTTCTGTGAGCTAGCACAGCCTGTCTGTGTCTGGAGGGAGGTCTGGAGTAGGCCTAACTCTGCCATTTAGATATTGTATACAAAAATATGTTATGTTTAAAAATGTTCATGTTTAAATGAGAAACAATTGTTTGATTACATTTTAATCTTTTTGATTGGATAAAACAAATTATTTCTGATAGATATTTCTTAAATGAGAAACAATTGTTGGAGTGAATCAATATTTTTTTGTTTAGGATTAAACATACGATTTAAATGTATTAACTTCATTCAAAGAATAGAATTATACTTGGTGCCAAGTTGTATTATTTAGTTTTTATGAATATAGGAAATATTGTTTGAGGCAAGCTATATATTTGTCATTGGCTCAAGTTATGTAATATAGATGTGAACCATTACCCTCGATTTTTTTAATTGGTTCAACAGAAGGCTTTTTCCAGTGTAGATGTGGTGCCAGCACGGCCTTGAAAATATGGGTTCAAGTTCGAAATAAGCACAAAAATATAATTCCATAAGCTTTAGTGAACACTGGAAAAAGCCTTCTGTTGAACCAATTAAAAAAAGCGAACCTGTGTGGAGCTACAATTGTAGCTCGAGTTCTGCTGTATAAACGGTTCCGACCGCTGATGGAGACGCAGAGAGACGCGCACTTCGGGGCGCACCGGAAGATGGTAAGTCTGTCAAGGAGAGTCAAGTTTTATACTGCGTTGTTTTTATTACATTTTTTAATAGATAAAATCACTACGAGGTTGAAATTCTGGGAAAGGACATTATATATTTCAATATAGCCTACAAGTAGGCTATATTGAAATATTTTCCAATTCTAGTGTGTGTGTGTGTGTGTGTGTGTGTGTGTGTGTGTGTGTGTGTGTGTGTGTGTGTGTGTGTGTGTGTGTGTCTGTGTGTGTGTGCAGTGTTTCCCACAGACCAAGGACCAATGTGTGGTGGCGGGGGGGGGGGAAGGGGGTGGCAGCGCAGGCACAGCACGGCGGCGCAGGCGCAGCACGGCGACGCAGCCGTCACGCCTCGTGCCCACTGCACCGTCAGTCAACGGACGTGGGAAGGCGTGGCTGACGGATGGGGGAGTAGTCTTTGCAGAGGCAACCGTCAGCCAATCAAATCGCTTCGCCGGGTTCTTCCCGCTTCTTCCTGCTTGTTGCGAGGCAAGAAGACCCGCTTTCCCCCTTTCCAGTATCGTCAGAGCCCGAGTCGCGTCACAGTGCTTAAATTTGCATACGCGATCTGATTGGATGACGGAACCGTCGCTGCTGAAAAAGTTGAACATTTTTCAACTTTCTGACGGTGGCGAACGCTCCAAGTCAACGGACGGATCCACAATGCATTGCGCGACCGTCCCCATTCAAAGTCAATGGGCAACGGACAACTGACGGAGGTAGTGGGCACGGGGCGTCAGTGAGTGTGCATGTAACGCCCCGTGCCCACTACATGCGTCCGTTGACTGATGTGGGAAGGCGTTGCTGACTGATGGGGGAGTAGTCTTTGCAGAGGCATCTGTCAGCCAATCAAATCGCTTCGCCGGGTTCTTCCCGCTACTTCCTGCTTGTTGCGATGCAAGATGACCCGCTTTCCCGCTTTCCAGTATCGTCAGAGCCCGAGTCGCGTCACAGTGCTTAAATTTGCAGACGCGATCTGATTGGATGACGGATCCGTCGCTGCCGAAAAAACATATTTCAACTTCTTGACTGAGCCGAAGGCTCCAACGGAACATACAGATCCACAATTCATTGCGCGTCCGTCCCCATTAAAGTCAATGGGGATCACGCAACGGACGCATGTAGTGGGCACGGGGCGTAACTCCGCGTTTACATGCGGACACATCTGATTCGCATAGATGTGGAAGAACAGCTCAATCGGAATAGAAAAGTATCATATATATACGCCTCAATCGGTTCTGAATACAATTCTATGCGGAATAGAATAGGGTGTAGTCCGCTATAAATACTTATTCCGATTAGTTTGGGGTTTAACTTGGAGCAGCTGCAGTAGTTCGCAATTGGTCCGCTCTGTCTGTACTTTAATGCACACCAAACATTACCGCTGTCAAGGAAATTGGATTTATTGCCTGATTCACGTCTTTGATATTATCACTCTGTAGTAGTTACAGTAGTCCGGTAACTTATCAACCCCAGCGTGTCCGGTTGCTAAATGACGGGTTCATGTGTTATGTTATATCGGTGGGTTCATGTGTTAGCATCGTCGCTCTCGCTCCGTGTGTGTGTGTGTGTGTGTGTGTGTGTGTGTGTGTGTGTGTGTGTGTGTGTGTGTGTGTGTGTGTGTGAATGACAGGGAGAACGAGTGCTATGCAGAGATGAATGGACGGAAAGATTTTTAGATTTCCAAATCGCGTTATTTAATTTTTTTATTTATTTTTATTTTTTTAATACAATTTAATACAAACGCCACACAATGGTCTCTGTATGGGAAACTATGAGGGGCCGTTTAGGACATAACTAATTGAGACACTCTCACACACATACCTATGAATCACTCTTACGGTGCGGCCACACCAAACGCGTTACTCGCGTTAGGGGCGTCAAAATTCGGCATTTTTGCATAGGGAACCATTGGTATAGGCGCGTAGACGCGTTACATGCGATGAAGCGTCAAGTTAGGGGCGTTACGCGCGTCAGACGCACGTAATTACGCACGTAAACGCAGTAACGCGCCCAACGCGCCAACGCCCGGAGTTCAGAAATCTGAACTTTCAACGCTCCAACGCGTGACGCTTGGCCGCGATAGCCAATCAGCGTTGAGCTTGACCCGACGTCACTGGCAGAGAGTAGTGAGCTTGGACAGAAGCATACGGCCGACATTTTTCTTTATTCTGGGTGGAAATAGTAAAATAGTTACGCTATTAAATGCGTTTATGGAAACATTTTTAGCGAGAAATGTGCATTTGACTTTCATAATGTTCGCTCGGTGAATGTGAAGGATGTTTGGTTTGATAGTTATGACGAAGAGGGAACGCTCCGTTCACTTGCATGGACAGAGTCTCTGGATGCTAAGCAACCTCAACGTCTTGGCGGACTATTTCTCTGCTGATCAACACTACGAATGCTGGAAACACACCAGACACACCATGTGAAGTTATTTAACCCGATTATTGTTATTTATATCCGAGATTATTTAATCTAACCCGATCTTCACCCTGCTACCCTTTGGCAGGCGCTACCGGGCCACCACAGCCCGCACCTCCAGACTGCAGAACAGTTTCATCCCCAGGGCCACCACAGAACTTAATAATCACACTACACTCCTACCCTCCACCCAGCACAACTGCACTTTTGTTAGTGGTTGCACAAACAAATTTCGTTGTGTATCCAATGCACAATGACAAATAAAGTCTATTCTATTCTATTCAATTCTAAACTCTTCACCCAAAGCCGGCGGCGTTTGGGTTTCCTACCTCGGACTTCAGCGCAGCCACGGCCGACAACTATCTTTATTCTGGGTGGAAATAGTGACATAGTTACGCCATTAAATGCGTTTATGGAAACATTTTTAGCGAGAAATGTGCATTTTACTTTCATAATGTTCGCTCGGTGAATGTGAAGGCTGTTTGGTTTGATAGTTATGACGAAGAGGGAACGCTCCGTTCACTTGCATGGACATGGACTCATAGCTGCGTTGGCGCGTTGACGCGTTGGAAGCGTTGAACCGAGTAACCACCCCACAATGATCAAGCGTCAGGTTAGGCGCGTTACTCACGTTATCCAACGCGAGTAACGCGTTTGGTGTGGCCGCACCGTTACACTCACTACTGAAACGCTCACACACTCACTACTGAAACACTCACACATACATACATACTCTTCTGAAACACTTACACATACATATGAGAAACACACACGCATACATACCTACCTCTGTGGCATATACACATACATATGAAATGCTTACATTCATACAAGTGAAACATTTATACGTATCTATCTGAAACACTCATGCAAGCACATATTTGTATAAATGTTTCAAATGTATGAATACGTTTTTCAGTTATATGTATGTATGCTCTTACATGAGGATGTGCAAGCGTTTCACATGTAGTATTCATACCAGTAATTTCAGTAGTGACGGTGAGTGCGTTTCAATAGTGAATGTAAGAGTGTTTCATAGGTATGTGTGCATGAAGTTCCATGGTCAAGGTCGGCATTTAAACCGGAAGGCGGGAACAAAGAGTGCCGGTTTCTAAGCCAACGGTGAAGAGCGTGACATTTCAGCCAATCTAAGCCAACGGTGAAGAGCGTGACTGACATTTCAGGTTTTTTGTGTTATTGAATATGAATATGAAGGTGCAACTTTTAATTATTTTGATCAGTCTGGAGGCTTTATTTGTAATTGGCAATCGCGATGAAATCGTATATTTTCTAAATAGGGTGCTGCGCTGCGTTGAAAGCCTACAGCAAGACCCGGGAGACAAGAGATGTTTTAGAGAGCTTAATGACCACACCATTATATTAAATTCTATGTTGTCCATGGTTCGCTCTAGGGAAGGACCTGATGGAGAGACTGTTGTTTTTTTGCAGTCAATATGTTTTTGTTTCAGTAGATTGTGTAATTTTAGAACTAGGCCTAGAAATACTCAAGAAAACTGCCTTCCTCCGGTTCCACCTATCCAGACTTGGCATTCCATGTCGCCCACGATACGACATAACAGTTGAGCAATTTAACCAGTGCCTGGGACTTGGTTTTAACTGGCAGGGAATTGCTTCTTTTTTCGGAATAAGCCGTCGGACTGTGTTCAGACATAGGCAACGTCTTGGTGTCGGACCTTTAGAATACACGTCCTTGACCAATGTAGAACTTACATCAATCGTGAGGGAGATTTCCATGAGTACCCCGAATGCTGGTGAGAGATACGTCATTGGAAGTCTACGGGCTCGCGGAATTCGTATCCAGCGCTGGAGGATCCGTCAAATTCTGCAGGAGATTGATCCCGTCGGACGGTCATTGAGACGCAGTCAAGCCATTCGCCGAAGGGTTTACAGTGTGCAAACTCCAAACGAGTTATGGTATGTGTGCTTTGGGCCATTGACAGGTCTATTCTTACAAGTTATGGCTTGCCTAACGTTACTGTTTGTGATCCCTGTATTTATATTACCTGTACAATTTTGATTTAAAAGTTTTGCTCATAGGCTTCCCTAGATTAGAACTAGCTGACTTCCCCCAACCGAGGACTGGTTTAGCTCCATTGAGTCAAAAAAAATACAATGTATCCCTGAGTGTGTGTGATCAACACGATCATTTTGATCACCATATTTTGCATAAAAGTGATCGTGATCACAGATCACACACACTCGGGATATTAGCCACATTATGGTTAACAAGATTAACAAATATTTTGAATATTGTTGATATTTGGCTGTTCACCATGAGTTCATTGTTTTATTACTCAATGGTGATCTTGCCCGGCTATCAGTTGGGGAAGCCAGCTACATTATAACTGATACTAATGGACAAATAACACAAAAATACAACCTTTTTTTTACCCTAAGGGTTCATTAAGGTCTCGCAACAATATTTCTGGCCCATAGAGATGGACCACTTGTATGATGTGACCCTAAATAATTCTGAGTGTTTTTCCAGGATTGTAACAGCTGTCACTTCTTTCTTTTATACAGGCATATTGACGGGAACCATAAATTGGTGAGGTGGAGAATGGTGTTCCATGGCTGTGTGGATGGGTACAGTCGCTCCATCATATACCTTGAGTGCCTCAATAATAACAGGGCATCAAGCGTTTTGAGCCTGTTTCAGCAAGGTGTATCTGACTTTGGTCTGCCTTCGAGAGTACGGAGCGACCATGGAAGGGAAAACATAGAGGTTGCCCGATTCATGCTGAACAATAGAGGGGTGAATAGAGGGAGTATGATCATGGGGCGCAGCGTACACAACCAAAGAATAGAGAGGCTATGGGCAGAACTAAACCGAGTCGTTTCTTATTACTTCTCTGACTTATTTACGTTTATGGAAAATGAAGGCATACTTGACTCTCTTTGTGATCTTCATTTATTTTGTTTGCATTACATTTACTTACCTCGGGTTCGAAGGGGAGTAAGAGAATTCAGGAGCCAATGGAATAACCATGGACTCTCTACCCAAGGAAGCCAAACCCCATTGCAATTGTGGCATAGAGGTGTTGTCAGTCATATTGGAAGCAACAACACAGCTATACGTGGTGTGTTTCAGATTGATCAACATTTAGGCACTGATAATGGTGAACCGCTACCTGCAGTAGAGAGCAGGAATAATATTAAGGTTCCTGAAAACAGTGTTCATGTAAGCAACAGTACCATGCAAGAAATTCAAGAATTAATTGACCCATTAATGAATGATGGAAATCATGGAATACAATTATTTCTGTCTCTTTTACATTTTTTGCAAGCAAGACATCCCAGAGGACTAAGTGAATGATTCTCTTACTAGTGTGCAAAGTTGAGTTGGCTCTTAGCCTAAGAATTTCACTACTGATATTGATGTTGCTAGTTGATGTCTAGTATGTTAATAAACTTGAACTTGAATTAAGAGATGGGGCTATTATTACATAAAACATTTATTAATATGTAAATGTACCTGTATAAAAAAAATGTAGATTGGACACATCTACATTCTGCAACAGAACCCCCAAGCTCATTCAACAGGTAAAGTACACTTTAATTAAACTTGATAATAAAAACAAATTCATCAAGTAAACTGGCTCCATTCTTACTCAAACAAACAACAGGACAAATGTAAGCCCTTACTAGGAAATGTATCCACTGAAGTTAACAAAGCAAGCAAACTTGTGTCTAGTGTGAATTCAGTAATTTGAATTTCCAACATATACACATTTTTGGAGTGGATACCGACATTACCATGTAATTGTACAATAAACAAAATGTCAGATATATATATTTTTTTTACATACTGTTACATTTGATACTTTTGAACTTTAAATTCATCATCTATGGCATGCCAAACCCCTGTGTGTTTCTTATTGCAAAGTCCATGTTGGTCTTAAAACAATCGTACGTGCTGTAGATCGGCAGTCGAAGACAGCTGATGCAGGTGTTGGCAACAGGGAACTTTGCTGCTCCACCACTAGGGTGAAGAAATTCAAGAGATGGTTGAGGAGAAAAGCCGATTGGTGGTACTGCATCAGATCCAGTTGTAAATGCTAGGATGTCCCCCAACTTCTTTGATCCATCTTCCTCTGTGGAGCAAGCTGGACAGCATAGAATTAAGCACAGAACACAAACTACATTTTAGGACTTTGTTGGGGTGGAAGATAAATATGAATGAGAGACAGACCAAATACTTTAAATCATAAACTTTGTCATGTTAACACCAGAAGCTTGTTTCCCTTTTCCTAGAAAAGTGCACATATGAGTTTCCTGAGTTGTTCTCTCTATCTCTCACACATACCTTCAACATCTTGCAAATAGTCCCTCCAGAAAGCAACTACTGTTCTCTCCTCTCTTTTCTGGTTGCTCCCCTCCTCTGACCACCGGATGTGGAACAGCCCATCAACCTGGTCAGCGGTGAGCGGCCTTGGATTGTAGCACATCACTGGACTGAACGATTCTGGATGATTCTGGATCTGCTCCAGGACTCCAAGCGTTTTTAACCCATCTCTGAACCTATGACAGTATGGGAGGAATGGTGATTCAATGAAGAGTTCACTCTTTTGCATGTGTCAGGCATCAAACAACAGGATTTTCAATTTAACTAAATTTAAAATACCTTTCAAATGGTCCAGGGACTCGATTAATGACTTGAAACATCAAGACATCTTCCACAAGTCTACCCAGGTGAAAAAGTAGTATACTTTAGTGTATTACAAGTATAATTCAATTATACAAAAGTTAGTACAAGTATACTTTTACTTTTTGTGCTTAATTTAAAGTATACTTAACATATACTTTTAAAAAGTGTACTTCACAATAGATGTCATTAAATTCAACTTTAACGTACTTAAAAATAAGTATACTAATTCTGCAATACTTAAAGTGGTATTGCTTTGTACTTTTAAAAAGTATACTTTATTTTAAGTTTATTTAAATTGTACCTAAATGTACTTAGAAAAAGTATACTAAATTGCAAATACTTATAGTGGTAATTTAGTGTACTTATAAAAAGTGTACTTTATTGTAAGTGTATTGTAATTTGTACCTAAGTGTACTTCTGAAAAGTACACTCATTTTCAAGTATTTTGGAATTCACTATTAAAATACTTTTTTAAAGTGTAATTTAATTTCACTTCATTAGAAGTGTATTGAAGTATACTTCCGTAAAGTTCACTTTAATTTAAGTTAATTTTAAGCTGTATTTCAGTATACTTAGAAAAAGTATACCAAGTTGCACATACTTAAAGTGGTATTTTAGTGTACTTCTGAAAAGTAAACTTTGTTTCAAGTCCTTTGTAATACACTATTAAAATGCTTTATTAAAGTATACTTAAATTTCCCTTTATTAGTAGTGTATTTAAGTATACTTCCTTACAGTTCACTTTAATGCAAGTTAATTTTAAGCTGTATTTCAGTGTACTTAGAAAAAGTATACTAAATTGCAAAAACTTATAGTTGTCATTCAGTGTGATTCTGAAAAGTACACTTAGTAATACACTATTAAAATGCTTTATTTTTAGTATACTTTAATTTCACTTCATTAGAAGTTTATTTAAGTATATTTCCATAAATTCCACTTGTAAGTTGATGGAATGGGTTATTTCATACATCATCACAACCAAAGTGTTGAATTAATCAAAAAATTACAGATAAATAATACTGAAATGGCTACTTTTACTAGCTCCAACGACTAACTATTAAAGAAAATGCAATAATGAGGGCTACCCCAAGGTTGCTCCTCAGTAGCTTTATTATATATGCTATATATGTCAGACGTTTTAAAGTTAGGTGTTGTTGAATGTATGTTTGTATTAATATTTAAATTAAAGTTTTGGTTTGTACAATTTAAGTGTTTTTTGTCATGGAACAAAATAGCACCCATGGAGTGTACTAAAATGGTACCAGAAAGAAGTGCATGTGAAGTATAATAGTGATGTATTGTAAGTATATTTCTGTAGTATTTATAAAGTACTTAGCAGTATAACAGTATTGTACTTAAAATACCCTTAATATACGCTTCCACTTTACATTATAGTACAATAACTATACTTTAAGTACATGCCTTTGATGCTTAAATTGTGATAAAAATGTACTATAAATCAATATTAAATACTTGTATTAACATAATTGTCATGGCCACTGTTGTGGTGCTGTGTATTCTGCCCCTGTGTTGGCCACGCCCCCTGTCTGTCTCTGCCTTGCCTGCCACTCAACTGCTCACACCTGGCCTGCATCGTCTCATCAACTCCCCTACAAATACACCTGGTTTCCCTGCAGTCATCACCAGATCGTACTTCGTGTTACCGTGGTAGTTACTCGTTCCTGGCTCCAGTGTATCTCTCTAGTGTTCTCTCTTGTGGAATTCTCGTGCCTCACCTTTGTTTTCTCTCACCTATAGTTTTTGGATTGTCACCTGCAGTCTTCACTCCCTCCAGCCCGATACGCCCCACTCCAACCAACCTCCTGCTTCACTCCTAGCTGAACCAAATAAACCTGTTCACCGTCACTCCAACTCCTGTCCTGTCTCTGTGTTCTGCTCTTGGGTCCACTAGCAAACGCTACCCTAACAATAATGGCACACTTAAAAAGTACTAAATATAGTCAGAATGTGTATTAGCTTCTCTGCGGTGCACAGCTAGCAGGGTAGTGCTAGCACAGCTATTGTTTATCTTTATTTTTTCCTTTTATTATTGTTATTTAGTTAACTTGTTAAAGAGTGTGACTAAAAATAATTCTCTGGGGTCAGATGATCCAAATTTGAATAAAAATGTTACGATGAAGAGATGTTGTTTAAGATGTTGTTAAAGATGTATTTAAATGTACTTTATTATGCACATTTTCCCTGTCATGCCGTGCATGTTAAAAATAAACTTTTTTTCTACCGCAAATATTTTTTATGTTTACTTAAAAGTAATTTGAAATTCAAATTAATTATAGAAAAAATATACTTTCTGTGTACTGTTGAAGTGTACTTTAAATGTGCTAACAATATACTTAGTATACTAATGATATATCATGAGTGCTACTTTAGACATACTAAAGTACAACTTAGTGTACTTATCTGTACTATTTTGAGACAACATTAAGATGAACTATAGTATGCTTTAGTACAACTTTTTAATTTTTATTTGTTTTTTGTAAATATATTTAAAATACAATGCAATACATTATGATTAAATTAGAAATATACTTACAGTATATTCTAAATGTATTAATAGTCATCTTAAAAGTGGATTTAAGTATACTTTAAATCGAACTAAAGAACATTATAAATAAGTACAGTATTAGTAGAGAAAAGTGTACTTAAGTATATTTAAGTTAATCTTAATGGTGTCTCAAAATAGTACAGTCAAGTACACTAAGATGTAGCAGGGGTTGACACTAACGGTTGCCCGCTTGCCCGGGGCAAGTAAAAAAAATGTTTGGGCAAGTTGAGATTTTTTCTGGTTGCCCGAACGGGCAAGTGGATTTTGGGTGAATGTTAATATAAAAGCTATTTATTCAAATGTTTTTAGAAACTGCAGAACAACCTTTTGTTCCGCAAAACCACACAAAATAGAAGTATTTGCAATTGATCAGCGCGCTGTCTTCTCTTCTCTCGGAAAGCGAGTTAACAGACACGCATCGCTTCAGTGCGAATATAGCCCCGCCTTCTGTTACTCACTCGCAGTGCGGTCTCTGGCAGTGATTCGCTAAAGGTTAGCCAACACAGCTAGCATCTCAAGTGCAGCACCTCCGCGAACGGTTTAGGTAGAAGTTAAATGGAAGTGATGGAGGAGTGCAGTTTGGAAGTACTTTGGATTGAGGCAAATTATCAAGGAAAGTCAAGAACACGGTTTTGTGTTTCATAACTGTGCGCATGCGCACAGCAATAGCGATCTTTTTCACGAAATTGGACCCTCACAAACTACTGTATATATTACATGAAAGCTGAGCCTCCACTTATTCCAACAGTCCAAACCATATCATTCTGTGACTAAAACTCGCAAATAACAACCTAAGAAGAAACATCCCCTTTTCTTTTAACAACCAAAAATGATTACCTTTGTGATTTTTGTCCACAAAGTTGATTCTGTTCGAATAAAACCACCATAAACAGATTAACCAGTAGCCTATCTGGGCCAAATTTTGCAACTTAACATGGTGTTTTCAGTCAATGAATAAGAGAAGGTTTCTTAGGAAATAGGTAAATTGCCTTCAATCAGAAAACATATTCTTCAGCGCAATCTAGTGGCCATATATTTATTTGCGAGTGTTTGGCTTGGTGCATTCGATTGCCCTGAACTTTAAATAGAGGTGTCAAGTGTCAAAATTGTAAGATATCTACCTTATTTGTGTCTCATAGTAAGACAGCGCTCCAAACTGATAACGACCAACTGATACTGATAATTATTTCAGGTGGAAATGTTATCTTCCACTTATGCTGTGTTCCATGGCTTTATTCACTTTAACCAAGTTTTATCCCCATTGAATATTTCACTTGCACAACAATCTTTCTTTTGGCCCAAAGATGACATTATCGTCCTTGCAGTTGTGGAGATATAATCTTAAAAACGTTTCCCCTGATATCGAAAATGGTATAGAATATCGATCTTTTTCCAGGAATAGTGTTGAAGTTAGAAAATCCAGTATCGTGACTGACAACCCTAATAGAAACACGTGTGATTATTCAAACGCGTGTTATTATTATTATTCAGTTAGAGCTACAAGAAACTTGAAAGTTAAAAAAGACATATCTTTGCTACTACCTCTGACATTTAGTTATGTACATTTGCATCAAATCATGCAGGTCTACATATAACTTGGCGATAGCTTTAATAGGTTGCAACTGGACTGAAATCACTTCATGACACGATGTGACCGCTCGATAAATAAGTAAACAAAGAGAAGTTGGTTGTTTTTAAACACATGTGTGGAAGCTAACATTCAGCTTCAGTCTGAGCTAGGATGATTTTTCTGAGCCCCCCCAAAACCAGGCCGGGTGCCTGGCAAAAAGAGGCCGGTTCACGATTCTGATTATAATTTGGGCAAGTGAACATTACATTCGGGCAAGTTGAACCTGACCTGTACTTGCCCGATGGGCAAGTGCTTTTGAAACCTTAGTGTCAACCCCTGTTTTAGTATATCTTAAGTAGCAATAATGATATATCATCAGTATACTAACTACGTTTTTAGTACTCGAAAATAACACACTTTGAGTACAATAATTTTGTGCTTATGAAGTACACTAAGTGTGCTTAAATTTAGTATGTTAAAGTATACTTTTTTTTCGCCTGGGTATCCCTGTCGTCAACACTTTTCAGTGGCTTCAGACAGCCTGCATTGGCAAGATAGTCTTGGAGAGGTTCAGTTGACTGGGTGAGTTGATTCTGAAACCTAAAAATGATTAACAGTTTATTTTTTAAAAATCAGATAAAATTCTCATCCAAATTCCAGTTAAACATTATTCCAGTGACTACTTTTAGCTCAAAACTCAAATTTTCTCATATTTCAACACTGCTTTGCTAGAGGTGATTGTAACTTTGACGTTAGTGGCTTATAACGTGCCAGTGATATGATTTTACTTTTAATTGGGTAAGACTACTTCAGTCCAATGAACGCAACCTGGGCACTTCGTCACATCCAAAATGATATCTTGTGGCAGATGCATAATACCACAGTGTAAAACGGATATAAACTGATCCATTTAACGGAATTGGGGGCACAAATGATAAGACAGATAGATAGAGAATGCTGAATATGATGAAATGAAAATGCAACAAACCTTTTGTATTTTCTCACGGATTTCGGAGTCGGCGATGTCCCCAAGGTTTGGTCTAGATTTCTCTGGCCCTTGAACTATGCAGTCAAACAGTGTTTGGGACAAGAAATTTGGTGAAGGCCCTCCATGTACCAGACTTACTGCAATAGCCCTTCCTGTAACAAAGTATCGGTCCTCTCTGACAGCTGAAAAAAAGAGGTAGAATTTAGGTAGTGTTAGCATAACCTTTTAACTGTTGCCATGGAAATGTCTTAAAGTCACAGTTTGTAATCTGAGTTTGGCACCCTCTTTGGTACCAGGGTAGCCACTAGGCCTGCAGCGGATTCGAATTGTATCCGAATCCGTTCGGTTCGTTTACCACAGTTCGGAGCATTCTGGAGATCCGCGGATTTCGGTTTCATGAAGGCATTGCCTTGTGTAGCGTATTTTGCCTACTGTAGCCTACGTCCGATACAAAGGGTGTTTAGGACCCAGCGGAATGCATTCTCTCCAGTGCTGCCCGAGCCAATGAGACTTTTCCCGCCCCTCCCTTCATCCTGTCAGCGTTCAAAACAAACTGGGCTTTTCAAGCGCACGATTCCGAAATTTAAAGAAAGTAATTGATACAATTATATTCTAAATATACGGGAGATAAATACAAACGGGTGATAATCGGGATAACGGCCTTCGAGGTCGACCGGTTCGATGGAAATAATGGACAGGTAGAGGCAACTCTGGCTTCATGCTGCGCTCGTCGCCAGAGTTCTAAGCCTCGTCGGCCGTTATCCCTTACATGTTACACTCAGTGCACCATGTTTTCAAATGCATTTAGGGGAACATTTATTGCACAAAAAAGCCTTGCAAGTTGTCTGATTGCAGTCAATTAACACATTGCAAATAGCCTGTGGGTCTCATTAATTTTTGTGTTTCTCCCCCAAACCCTCCGTCAAAAAAAAGTCCGCCTATTTACTATCACGGACATGATCCTAATCCGAACCGTATCCGAAACCGAGGCCCAAAACGGTTATCTGAACCGAACCGTGGACACACTGATCCGTTTCACCCCTAGTAGCCACACTGTCTTTTTACAGTGTTAGGCTATTATTTCAAAGGATTAAAATCACTATGAGGTTCAAAATGGAGTGGGAGCCATAATCTATTTTACAGGGTATATAATTATTTCATGAAAACCAAAAACAAGATAATGGCTACCTGATGAATCAAGAGCCAAGTTGAGGTTCCCTTCTGTTCCCTCAAACACTGAAGACTGTGCAAGAGCTTCTGTAAGCAGTCGAAGAAATTATCTTCTTGGACCACCAAGATCCACAGCTTCTTCACTTGTTCCTTTGTCGTCAGAAAATCTCACACTTATCCTGTGTGTCGGGTCAAACGAGATTCTTTTAAAGCCCCGAATGGCACCATCCAGCACAGCAACACGGTTTATGTTGAACCGGTTGACTTGGTTATGGTTGATCTTTTCACCAAGCGTAGATAAAATCTCTTGTACAGGGACACTTCCAGATGAACTTTCTTTTCTGAAAGCAAACATCAAAGGGAAAATAATGTTTAGATCACTGTTCCAACTATACGCAGTTATAGTGTAGCCATTTGTGCATACACACATCCACCTGATTTTCACTTACAGACAAGGACAGTGCTAGCTTATTATTTAACGTTGTAATAACTTTTAATCCTCACTTCAGCTAACTGTCCTGTTAATTGTAGTAATTTATAATTTTACATTGTAATGAGTTCTTATACAGAATTCACTTCAATTGGGTTAAGTTAGTATAGCAGAATAATTTAAGAGGAATTTAAAATCGCACACTGCAATAGTTTATAATGTAACTCAACTTTATACAGTGCATACTTACAATAACAATGGTGTGTTTTAGTCTAGCAAAAGTTAAAGAACAGAACAATCATCAAAATTAGCACCGGGAGCAATCAACAAGACCTCAAGTAAAATAACATTTGGTAACACTTTAGTTTGATAGTCCACTGTTGACACTCAACAAGCCATCAGTAGATATTCAGTTGCATGTCAACAGTGAATGAGTTGACATTCAACCAAACTATCTCAACTGATAAGCAACATGTATTCAACTAACTGTAAGTTAACTATAAGTTGCACTATTAGTAGATGGTTAGTTGATATTTGACAGAGCTTGTTCAACAGATAAGAAACATGGATTCAACTAACTAAGCAACATGTATTCAACTAACTGTAAGTTAACTATAAGTTGCACTATTAGTAGATGGTTAGTTGATATTTGACAGAGCTTGTTCAACAGATAAGAAACATGGATTCAACTAACTGTCTGTTAACTATAAGTTGCGCTATTAGTAGATGTTGTTTTGTACACGTAGCATGCATTCAACTAACTGTCAGTTAACTATTAGTTGCATTATTAGTAGATGGTTAGTTGATAATCAACAAAGCTTTCAACAGATAAGAAACAAGCATTCAACTAACTAAGTTAACTACACGTTGCACTATTAGCTGGTGTTTAGTTGATATTCAACAGTGAGTTAGTTGATATTCTACAGAGCTTGTCAACAAATATGTAACATGCATTCAACTAAGTGTTAGTTGACTATAGTATATTTTTCATTTCGTTCATTTATTTTTACAAAAACAGTCTGCAACAGACATTGTGCTTTTTACTACATGTTCTTTACAAATATTCAACTATCAGTTGAGTGTCAACTTCTAGTAAGTTGACTATCAACTGCTGTTATTAACCAATTCTCAACTTACGTTTCATATGGATCAACTTTCCTCCACTCACAAGGAACACATCTAATGAATGAACATTCAACCCTCTGTTGATCATATATGTTCATTGTAAAATAAAGATGAGAATATTTTATCAATCAATAGGCACCCTGTGTAGGTGACAACCTGTTGATTGTCATATGACTGTCGACAAACTATCAGTCAATATTCAACTAAGCATTAGTAGAGAGGTCTTAGGACTGTCAAATTAAAGTGAAAACAGTTTAGTGTGTGCAAACTATTAACAGAGCAAAACAGAGAAAATAGTTGACTATCAGTTGATTCTCAACAAACTATCAGTCGATATTCAATTAAGCATTAGTAGACAGGTCTTAGGACTGTCAAATTAAAGTGAAAACAGTTTAGTGTGTGCAAACTATTAACAGAGCAAAACAGAGAAAATAGTTGATTCTCAACTAACTATCAGTCGATATTCAATTAAGCATTAGTAGACAGGTCTTAGGACTGTCAAATTAAAGTGAAAACAGTTTAGTGTCTACACACTATTAACAGAGCAAAACAGAGAAAATAGTTGACTATCAGTTGATTCTCAACAAACTATCAGTCGATATTCAATTAAGCATTAGTAGACAGGTCTTAGGACTGTCAAATTAAAGTGAAAACTGTTTAGTGTGTGCAAACTATTAACAGAGCAAAACAGAGAAAATAGTTGATTCTCAACAAACTATCAGTCGATATTCAACCAAGTATTAGTAGAGAGGTCTTAGGACTGTCAAATTAAAGTGAAAACAGATGAGAACAGTAGACAAACTACAAACTAGTAACTGTACAAAATAGAGACAAGTTTTGCTCAACTGATCAGTAACACTGGATGACCGCAAAGTGAAATAAACAACTATTATTATTAAAAAAAAACTAATCTTCAACAGAACTCTTTTTACAAAGGAAGAGTTTGAAGAGTCAAAAGAACCAAGAATACTATAAACCGTTTGAACATATACAACAAAAACTTTTCTTTTAAAAATAAATTAAAACACTCCCCTTTCTCCTCTGTCCATTTCAGCTTATTTTGATCAATGCCAAGCTCTGCTTCCTATGTCTGATAGGAGCGCCTTATGTCCTTGACAAGCCTGCCAAGGACACCTTCTGAATTTTTCCTCGCTAACCAGTAGGTCCACTCAATAAAGCAGAGCTGCTCTTTCAAGGCCTTCTCCGACCCATTCCCCCGCATTCTCCAAATTTCCTTTTTATAGGTCTGCCACGCTCTCTCGAGGTTCTGAGTATGGAGTCCTGTCTGAGGGTCAACATAATGTTGGCTGTGGTTCACCCTGACATGCCTGTAGCCCTCTGTGGCGAGACCGGCATACGCTCTCCACTCATCACTAACGACGAGACTGTGACGCTTCACATGCTTTTTGATGATAGGAACAAGGGTCTCCTTATTTCGTCTCTGCACAAGGCGAAGAATAGGACGCCTGTCAGACCGTTTGATTTGGAGCATTCCAAAGACCCATGTCCTTTTTCTCCTCCAGCTGTTCCCGAAGCGCCCTCTTCCGTACTGCCAAAACACAATATTAATGTTATAAAATAAATAATACCCTACAGTCAAACATATACATAATCAATGTTATATTACTGCCAGTGAGAAGTAGGATGATTATGCTAATTTCCAAATGATATAAATAATGGAGTAATATAAAAACTTTTGTTTTTTTAAGTTTGGAATGCATATTATTATTAGTATGTGTTGTTGCATGTCAACAGTGAATGAGTTGATAACTCTTTCATGCATTGAACTACCTGACAGTTACCTAGAAGTTGCATGATTACCTTGATATGATATAGCATACGGTCTAATTTTATTTCTTATTTCAACTTGCTCTACCTGAAAAAACTATAATGTAGCCCATGTTTTCTTAAGGCATAGATTGGTTATAGCAAATAGTATCAAAACACTCCGAGGCGTCTTCCATACTTCTTGAAAGATGCATACAGCACACAAGTCATGACCTTGTAACTTTTCATCGGCCCCTCCAATATGCAGATTTGCATGTGAATGCAGTACATAGTGCTATTTATTTGATTGCATTAACATCATCAAGTACTTAAATTAATATTTTTTTTCAAGTGTGGTTAAAACCATTCCAGGGAAAATATTTTGAATGGTGAGGCTTTAAATACAAATTCAGAAAATTCAGAAATTATGTTCATAGAGCCAAACTTCCACAATAATTAATCTAAAAGTAAAGCTTAAAGATTTCTCTTGAAGACAATTGATATTTCAACATTAAGTATATAATAAAATCCAAAGCAAGAACTGAGGAAAGATCAGGTTTTTGATGAGTTGAAATTGAATTACCCCATATTTAGTGAATTATATTACAAATATACCTTGCGCTTATGGCAGAACTTGCTCTCGTCAATGTGGACGATAGCGTTGACTCCACCGATTTTCTGGCCTTTTTCTTTCCTGTGCCTTTTAAGACTTTTTAGGCAAATTCTTCGCAGTTTTTTAGACATCATTGAGAGTGTAGCAGTGCTTTTAGAGATGCCATCCTGAAGCATGTCTACCTGCAGTAGCTGCAAACCCTGTGCAAATCTACAAAGAAAACAAAGATTTAATCAGAACTGTTTACATAAACAAAGAAAATATGTGCTTGTTTGATCAATCCGTAAGTCTACTTTTGTCACAAAGCTTTTTCTACTGAAAAACTACTGTTGCAACTTGCAACTATAGTTTCAGCTTAAATTGTACAAACATTTCACACTCTGAACCTAGAGCTGTAATCTGTGAAATACTGGAGTTGGAGAAAACCTAAAATGATTACCTGTGAATGTACTTCATCCATGTGAAGAGACTACAGTGTGAGTTTGAGAAAAGAGACTTGGTCCTTACACTTCTCCTCAAACGTCCACATCTTTTACGACGGCACTCCCTGAAAATTGCAAACAAATTGGACATTTAAATGATGTCTATAAGTTTGACATATAATACATTGTCTACAAACTGCTCAGCCTAAAACATTGTGGCAATGTAAATAACCCTTATTGATGATCATGTCATAAATTATAACTTGATCAAATAGATATCTTAAAACTTAAACTAGCTTGATACTACATATCAAGCTACAGGCTAATCGCTGTGTACAAGCTTATTCATCATTTCAATCATGCATTACAAAGGGGTACGATTAAGTGTATAGTTCTTCCTACTTGTTTCAGGCATATCAATTAAATATATCTAATTTCTTTTATTTTTTTATTTTTGTGAATTGATTTGAACATAATTTTTGTCTATTGTATTTTCATGCTTTTCATTTTGTTTTGTTTTTTTGATATGTCTGAAATAATAACATTAAATCAATCAAACCATTCATTAGCATTTGATTCATTACTTACATATATTACATTCAAATGGGAATTGTTAATAAGGGCTACCATACAAATATTTCAGTATTAGCATTTGTTTTTTTGGGGCGGTGTCACGTTAAAATTGTACCGGGGGCGAAAATTGTACCGGCCTACGTCTTCACAACAGATTACGTAAGGGGTTGTCCGTTGCCAGGCAGGTTTCAATTGCGCTCATGTTGCCGAAGACGAAATAATATAATACAGATAACGGATCGCGCTAGATAACACTTGTTTTTACTTTATATTTGTATTGCATTTAATTGTTTAATCAAATTTAGCTAGTTTACTGAGTGTTTAATGTGTTCATAGTCTAGCTAGCTTGTGTTAATTTAATTTCCTTAATTAAATTTAGAGAATAGATTATAGGTAATAGATAGATAATAGATAGGTAGATAGGTGAGCAGGCATTAACTGTTTATTATTATTATTCACGTTATCCCCATAACATTTAGCTATTACTGTGTAGGGAAATAGATAAATACAATGCAATACAATACAAATATAAAGTTAGGAACGCTAATAAATGTAATTTGTAAAATAAGTGTTATCTGTCTTGTCGCGCTCAATGAACGAGTTCGCGAATGTTCAAGAACCTTCCACGTCATTCGACGCAATCCCCCGTTGCGATCGTCTGTTGCCAGGCAGGTTTGGAATGGATTACTATGGATGGCGTAGGCCGGTACAATTTTCGCCCCCGGTACAATTTTTAACGTGACAGCCCCAAATCCTATGGCCCCAAAATCAGTGTATCTTCCGTTCAATCCACATCCGTTTGGAAATCAAAACACGAACAACGAAAAGTGACTTTTTAAAAAATCATCCTCGTTGGGATAGCTTGACCAGAAATTCATCACATGTATTGCTCTTTTAAAACATGTATACCGGTGTAATAGTCTCTGTATGAGCTTTTACCAATAATAAAGTCGAGAGAACAGTTTGGGAAAGCTGAGCGGTAGGGCAACCGCCTCCCCTCTTTGAAATGAAGGGACAAGGGAGGCGACCAGCTGCTGCGCGGTGGAGGCGCGGAAACTCGCAATAATATCATATTCCAACCTAAATGGTTGTGCCGATTGCCAAACAACTGATGGGCCCATGAGTTAACAATAATTAATAACATTAGCACACTTACCAGATGTGGAGATCTGTGGACTGTGTGTAGTAGACCATCTTCATTTTGTGTCTGCAGTTTTTGCATTTCACTTTTCTTTGCAGCAACCTTTTCTTTTGCAACCATGTTATCAACTTGAATGATGTTTTTTTTGACTCCTTGACATTCACTTTTCTCAAAAGTGTTCCCACAATCGAAGCCATAGCACCGGTGGTCAGAGGAAATAACTGATGTTACTGGCCCTGATTTGAAAATCTGGCGCACTTTTCTGTTATTAGTTCAATATGTGGAGGTACGCTTGATTTTTACATCGATACACCTCCCACCGCAAAGGTTGGGCTGATTCCCTGGTTGATGCCTGACTCAATCATAATAATCAAGCGCTTCTACCGTCCGATTGGCTAAGCCGCACCGCCAACTCGGTGCCGTTGAAACTTGAAAGAAGCTATTAGTCCGCGCAAAATAAATTGGATCTTGTCGCTATGGTAAGTATCAACCCTCTCTCAACAGTTATTGTTTTATTTCGAAAGCAGTCGCCATTACTTGTATGTGTGAACCACTTATGTTAGGCCTATCTCTTGTTTCAGTACCAGCATATGATTTTTCACCAGTTAAGATCTGCCACGCCTGGAAATATGAATCTGCCTATGGTGGAAAGGCCTGAGCGCTCTACCCGGGCAAAAGGACAGCGGGGGACTGAAGGAGAAAGCTCCGATATGCCTACTGCTGGTAAGTTGGGTTGACACATTTGTAAAGTTATTGTAATACTCAAACAGCTTCTGGCCGGGCTCGGCAAGAGCTAGTAACGTTAGCTTTGCTTAGCTGGGGGGTGACGACGTTAATAGCTGCTTGGCGACATCGTAGACTTTTCTTCCCGTCTCGATATTCTCATACTTTGGCGCATGTAGCAGTGTTGCGGGTGGTCATTGCCAACTGAATAATAGAGGATTGTCTGGATATCAACCAAAGGCTCATAATTAGCTTTAGACCATGAACCATAAAATTGTGGGACTTTTTATTAACGCCACCACAAGCGTTTAATTGCGAGACGGTGGCGAGACTACTTTTCAAAGTAATAATTCAGCTGCAAATAAGCAACTGTATTTCACCAAAAACAGAAGCCCTTACCAGTGATATTTATCTACATAATTTTTGCAGGTTTTTGTCTCGTGTGACCTGTGCGCCTATGAGCGCCTATCAAGGCGCATTTTAGTGTCATCAGATGGTATTACTCATGCATTTAGTGGTGTAACTTAAGGTGTATTCACACATGGAAAGTCCGTTGGTTCACTTGCTTTGGTCCAGACCAAATAGAATTTAGATATTTTTTGTTTGGTGTGGTCCACTTTCATACTGCCCCTTTTGCAAGTGAACCAGCATTACGAAGCAAAACCACACGTGATCTGAGGTCATTCATTCATTGGACAGACATTCTGGGGTGGAGAGAAGCAGGAAGATCGAAATAAAAACTGCGAAATATATCATTGATATAATATGGGGTGAAAAAAAATAAAAATGCCTACATCTAGCCTATAAATAAAGAAGAAAAACATCAAATTATTGTTGTTTCATATGGTTATAATATGTAGCCCTATGTCAATGCCACGTTATGTGGTTTGTAGCCTACGATGTGAAACATAATGTATAGCCTACTGTATTTTTGCTGCTGGACGCGCGGCTCGCGAGAAGAATAGGCTCAAGCTGAAACACAGCTGATTTAGCTGTGTATCAGCTGGGTGTCAGTTCGGCGCAGTTCAGCTCCAAACTGACACTGGGACAGTATTGACGGTCCCGTTGGGAAGAAAAATAAAAACACACACACTTCATGCAAAGCGCAGCGTGAACCTGTTGGAACTGTAGGCTACGGGAGACGCTCCTCTCCATCTGATCGCTGAACATATCAGCATGTGTATTATGGCAAAAATCATAATCATAATCACGATTATTTTGATTGACAGTGTAATCACGATTATTAAAGACAATATCCACAGTATTCAGGTGCCTAAAACAGGCGTACTCTGGAACCACGCTATGTAAAACACATCCAGAGAGAGGAGGATTGTGCAGAAAAACACACCAACACATATTATGGTGGGGAAGAATTGATCCTTGTGTGGGATTATTTTTGTTGGACTCCGAGTTGCCGGACAGTGGCAGGTGCAGATTCATGTGCTTCATGAGGAGATTTGAATTTCTTCTATGCTTGTCAGTGTGTCCAGTCGAGACTTCAGTAGTATGTTTTATAGATCAACATTTTACTTTTCCTACAAGTTTGCCTCATATACTCTACTAACATGAATTTGTTATCTATCATGTCATATGTTGCAGTTGTTAATATGGAAAATATTATTTTTCAACGAGGCAAAGTCCAATGGAAGAAGCGGTCAGAAGAGCTGCAGACCCGGATAGAGTTGCTGGAGGAGGAGAATGCTTTACTGAAGCAACAGCTTGAGCAAAGGCCTTCAGCAGAGCAAGGTTTGTAAAGCTAGAGTATAGTATTACCTGAGGACTTCAATACAGTTTTTTATGATCGCTTAACCACAGTGGGCACAACTGGAGCGACACGTGCAAAACTCAGCATGCAGTTCCTGTGGACCAACCACTAGCTAATTTTTCATTGCTTAAACACAATTTTCAGAACTCTACACACTTATCTCATGGCTTATATCACAACCTGCACAACACTGTGGATTTTCAGCACTTTGATCAAATGCTAACACACTGCTGTCACAACTGTAAACCACACATTCAAAACAGAATGGACTTCATCCTGGTGCATTTTAAACACTGTGGATTAGGGCTTTGACTTCGAACTTCGTAATTCGAATATAATTCGAATATCAAAAAATAAATCAACGAATATTAGGCAGCCCTTAATATTCGAACCTGTTATCGGCAGGCCAAGAGGAGAGACGTCGGAGAACCCGACGCAGTCTATTCATAATATTGTAATGACCACGGAAGAGGCAGTGAATGAAGTATTGATTAGACAGCGATTTATCAGAAACCCAATAAACCGTTGGAACACACAAGACCGGTAACCATAGCAACGCCGGTAAACAAACCTTGCAAAACCCAATCCAGGGCTGAATCCGAATACTCATACTTATAGTATGCATTTTGTAGTACGCCACAAATATAGCGCGTCCGAATGCTCAGTACGCATTGTGTAGTACAGAAAACGTTAAAGAATGCGTACTACCCATTGGTACTACCGCCACAGTATACAACGGTAGGTCACTACGCTATCTCACAATGCAACCGGAGTCTGGTAACGAACGAAGAAATGATGGCTGACCCGACACTACCAACAGCGGCTTAGAAAGACGTCGTAGAAAGCGGCGAAAAAAGAGTCATTAAAAAGAGTAAAAAAGTAAAGTAAGTCATCAAGTAAAAAGAGACATTTTTAATTTTATAGCAACGATGACAAGACGGAAAACAGGTAACTTATCAAGGTAGTTTTGCCGGCATCTGAGGGGAGATACGTCATCTCAAAACATTCGGTGGAGTTTCGGCGGTGTTCGGAAGCTTTCAGAAGCGTTCTACACATAGCTGTAGACTGTACTACACTTGAAAGTGTAGTATGGTCTTCAGCTATGCGTAGAACGCTTCTGTTCAGTAGACACTGAACAGATATAGTATGTACTAAGTATTTTGATTCAGCCCAGGTCTTACTGAAGGCATTAAATGGTCAAAATACTATTAATAAATATTCGAATATATTCGAATATTAATATTAATAAACAAACAAACTTCGAATATGATTTTTGGGCAAAAGTCAAAGCCCTACTGTGGATTGCTATTTCAACTGAAACACAAGGTGTCTTGTTTTAGACTTGTGAGTGAACATATACAGTATATAGGGAAAGTGCAAAAATACTTTCTTTTGGAAATGGACCAAGGAAGAAAGGTTGGTGAAGGGAGAAGAGTGGCAGTGAGAGTGTGGATGTGTTCTGAGTGACATTATGTGTCATCGCGATGAGGCTGGTTAATAGTGTTTACTGCTCTGAGCCTATTTTGCAGGTGAAGTGAACTGTTCAGCTCCAGTGACTGTTGGTAGTGCAGACTGTAGTTAGATTTTTGCACATTGAGCTCCAGTTGTGACCACAACTGGAGCTCAATGTGGGTTTTTTTCAGGTTAGCGATCGAAAAAAAACTGTAATGTATGTGGCTTCACTACAACAACCACAATATTGGAGTTCACCCATTGTATGAGGGTCTCTCTACGTCACAACATCTGATAGACATCAGCATATCAGGTGGGCACTATTCACACCTGCGCCTTACAGGCGAACGCTGCAAAGCCAGCCAGCTGCGCTCTTTTAAAAATTACACAACTGTTACGGTAACACCCTTAACTCTACCGGCAGTGGTTCGGAATGAGGAGGACACCGATTCTTGACAGGCTTACTTTATTCCCGTTGCACTCACTTTACAGTTGGTTGCATTAGCTTATGCTGCTTTCTCTCGCTTGCATTCACACACCCAGACACATGCTACCGCTCCATCTCCTCGCTCGTCCATTCACTCACTGAAATCCCTCAAACAACAACACACTGCCATTCTCGCTCACTCACTCAGGCTACTCTGTCTCATAACACTACTATCAAGATACATCATCTACTTCCGAATTGCCCTCCAACAATTTAAAATCAGAAAAATCCTCCACCTCAAACAACACATCTGTGTGACATATGAGCTCACATCGTGTAGCGATAGTGCCCTTAGACTCTCTGTCACTCTGCTTTTTAAGGAAGTTATATCATTTAGATCTTCCTGAGTGACAGCTAGATTAACCCAGTGTCCTTTACAGCCACCTCCTTCCTAACTGAGCCGTCAGAACCTTGGTCAGAACGCATTTTTCAAAATTGTGCAGTGTGACAAGTTATGCTGAGACTGGGGGTAAAGTTACCCTTAAAAGTTGTTTTAAGTGCTTTTTTCTGCTTTTCGTCATTTCCTAGGTGACACAGTGGACAACACTAACACCGAACCAGAGTCAAACACTGACGCAAGTAGCAGCTCCAGCACAGACTCAGATTCCAGCAGCAGCAGCTCTTCCTCCTCTGATGGCCGAAAGAAAAAAGAGGAAGCACAAGAAAAAAGCAAAAAAAAGGAGCAAAAAGTCGAAGAAGTCGAAGAAGTCAAAGGCCAAAGGATATCGTGGTAAAGTAAATTATATAATTGTCCTGTATTTCTTTAGGTTCAGAAATTACATATACAGTGCTGCTTGAAAGTTTGTGAACCCCTTGACCATTTTGGAATTGTATTGTGTTTAACCATTATTAACTCATTTTTTATCAATACCAGTACTTTTTTTTGAAATAACAGAATTGTTTATCAATTCAACATTTTTCTTTTCCGGAAATCAATTGTTAAAACAGATCAAACAAATGATTTGCCAACTGTTGAGCAGTATCGACCAGGTAAACACAATCAGGTGGGCCAAATTGAGTGATGAAATGGATTTTTTTTCCATTTTCAGTGACAACCATATCGGATGTGGTGAAGCGGTACCGCCAGGTCCTTCGAATAATTGAAAGGGGACACACAATGTCAAGGGCATTCGTAAAGGCAGGCGTCTCAAGAAATGCTGTGAAGGACACCGCCGCAATCGCGGAACTGTACATAGCTGACAGAAGTGTCCTGGAGGAGATAAAGGGAAAAAAGACGCTCCTCCATTTAGCAAAGGTCTGCGACTCAAAAATAGTTGGAGACCTTTCTTTGAAGATTGAAGAACTTAAAAAGAAAAAAAAACTGATACCATTCACCAAAAGAGGCTGAGGCTGAAATGGACAGAGGAGAAAGGGGAGTGTTTTCATTTATTAAAAAAATAAATAATGTTTTTGTTTTATTTGTTCAAACGGTTTATAGTATTCTTGTTTCTTTTGACTCTTAGTTTATTTAAAAAAAAAAAAAATGTTTTTGTTTTATTTGTTCAAACGGTTTATAGTATTCTTGTTTCTTTTGACTCTTAGTTTATTTAAAAAAAAAAAAATGTTTTTGTTTTATTTGTTCAAACGGTTTATAGTATTCTTGTTTCTTTTGACTCTTAGTTTATTTAAAAAAAATAAAATGTTTTTGTTTTATTTGTTCAAACGGTTTATAGTATTCTTGTTTCTTTTGACTCTTAGTTTATTTAAAAAAAATATATATGTTTTTGTTTTATTTGTTCAAACGGTTTATAGTATTCTTGTTTCTTTTGACTCTTAGTTTTTTTAAAATAATAAAGTTGCTTTCTTCTCTGATATGCTGCTTATGTGTTGTTTATTTCACTTTGCGTCATCCAGTTTTACTGATCAGTTGAGCAAAACTTGTCTCTATTTTGTACTGTTACTAGTTTGTAGACCGCTACTGTTCTCAACTGTTTTCACTTTAATTTGACAGTCCTAAGACCTCTCTACTAATGCTTAGTTGAACATCGACTGATAGTTTGTTGAGAATCAACTATTTTCTCTGTTTTGCTCTGTTAATAGTGTGTAGACACTAAACTGTTTTCACTTTAATTTGACAGTCCTAAGACCTCTCTACTAATGCTTAGTTGAATATTGACTGATAGTTTGTCGACAGTCATATGACAATCAACAGGTTGTCACCTACACAGGGTGCCTATTGATTGATAAAATATTCTCATCTTTATTTTACAATGAACATATATGATCAACAGAGGGTTGAATGTTCATTCATTAGATGTGTTCCTTGTGAGTGGAGGGTAAGTTGATCCATATGAAACGTAAGTTGAGAATTGGTTAATAACAGCAGTTGATAGTCAACTTACTAGAAGTTGACACTCAACTGATAGTTGAATATTTGTAAAGAACATGTAGTAAAAAGCACAATGTCTGTTGCAGACTGTTTTTGTAAAAATAAATGAACAAAATAAAAATATACTATAGTCAACTAACACTTGGTTGAATGCATGTTACATATTTGTTGACAAGCTCTGTAGAGTATCAACTAACTCACTGTTGAATATCAACTAAACGCCAGCTAATAATGCAACGTGTAGTTAACTTAGTTAGTTGAATGCTTGTTTCTGATCTGTTGAAAGCTTTGTTGATTATCAACTAACCATCTACTAATAATGCAACTAATAGTTAACTGACAGTTAGTTGAATGCATGCTACGTGTACAAAACAACATCTACTAATAGCGCAACTTATAGTAACAGACAGTTAGTTGAATCCATGTTTCTTATCTGTTGAACAAGCTCTGTCAAATATCAACTAACCATCTACTAATAGTGCAACTTATAGTTAACTTACAGTTAGTTGAATACATGTTGCTTATCAGTTGAGATAGTTCGGTTGAATGTCAACTCATTCACTGTTGACATGTAACTGCATATCTACTGATGGCTTGTTGAGTTTCAATAGTGGACTATCAAACTAAAGTGTTACCTAACATTTTGTTTGATAAAAGGCAATATTTCAATACTCACATCTGGTCTTCCATGCTGGCCGATAAGGCAGTATACAGATCCTCATCTCCATCTTCATCAGATGACAGATCGATACCCGAAAGGTAGGCTCTGTAATCGGTACTTGTGGTGGTCGATTGTGGGGTACTGTCATGAACAAGGCTGCTGGCCACGGTGCTCGCCGGTGCCAGGCTGCTTGTCGCCGACATGGTGGGGTGGTCCAGCTGATCCCTGCCAGGGTTGAATAGACCGCTTGCTCTGGTGGCGACTGACCGCACCATCTCTACGTCCTCCTCCTCCTCTTCGCAGCAACTTGTATCAGAATTTTCAGGCTTAAAACGGGATAGAATTGATTGCAGTTAATATCCCATAGTCATTCTATCAACTAGCCTACAGTACCTCAAACAAAGATGCTGTAGTGGTTTTCATACATTTTGTGCAATGTATTAACTTGTGAAAGAACGATATATTTCGAAGATCTTATTGCTTGTCTGTTGTTGGGTACTTCACTAAACCAGCAGTAAAAAATTCAGCATGTCGGATTGGTTTTAAGTTATAGCCTATATGCAACTTTCGAAAATAATTACAGTACATGCACAATTAGGTTACTTTCAAACTCAGAAGTTACAGATAACACCTTTATACATACCTCAAGTTGTCGGGAGGGCCTCACATATAGAGCCTTTAATTTCAGAATTTTATGTATTAAACTGGCATCGAGTTGCTGGCCATCCCTCAACATTGGTGCAATCAGCTTGTTGCCACAGGCCATCAGTAGTTCAAAGCTGTGCGCAAACCAATTGAGTACATATCAGTGATTAGCCATTTTGAATGTTGAAGACACTTCTAGAATGTATGCAAGGAGATCCATACAATCTTGTGTAATGTTGTAATGTTTTTGGTGGAATTAACTAAATAGTCTAATAATGAATGTATTAATTATAAAGTAATTCTGTTTAGATGTCTTAAACCAGGGCTCTACCGTGCTCCCCTTTTGGGGTATATGGCTCTAAAAATGTATGTGTGCTAACAAGAAAGTTTATTTTGGAGCACTTCTACTTACTAGGATGTATGTATGTATTGTATACAGCTATACCTTAAGGGCATTTGTCCTTCTTGGAAAAAACATTATCGTTTAATTAGATAAGTAAAGGTCTCCGAATACAGACTACAGTGAATTGGAGTCTGACTGGCTCTGCTATAATGTTAACGCTACATACCTCACATCTTCGGGAATTTTCTGCTTAAAAGCGTTACGTATTTCCCGGAGAACTGCCCCATGGTCCCAGGATTTATCGAACTCGAAAGCATTTAATATATGCCCTCTTTTGTACAATTGCTGTTTCCTCCGCTGCTTGACGACTATGTCGTCTGAGGGACTGAGCAGCAAAATAACGTCCTTGTTGAACGTCCTGTGGTACGGGGTTTTCTGTCTGACTCTATGAAAAACAACACGTCAGACGAGCCCACGTTAGTGCTATCTTCCCACAAATATGCTATCGTAAATACACCTATTAGCCCCAAGCTATTACAAATTGTAATAGTTGTCACCTGTGATAAGCGGGTAAACCTCAATTTAAAGAGGAAGAGAGATATCGGTGTCGGTTGAAAACTGTATGACCCTCACAAGTTCTCGACGTCGCAAAATCGAATTCACGCAGTTCGTTTCATGACAGTTTGTACACACATAAATAAATGGCTATCTAGTACACTTAATTACGCTCTACAACTGTAATGTTTTGCACACATACCATTTAAATACCCCTTTTGGGCTGGAGCTTATGTTGCTTAAAATCCGTTATCCTGGTTGACACCGAAATTAATATTAAGTAACGTGTACCAGCGAGTGGGGGGCTAATAGGTCGGGCTACGATAGCTAACAAGCAACATTACCTTTACGTTGCTGGCTAGCCAATATTAGAACAATGCAAATTAATGGTACGGTACAGTTATCTTAAACAATAAAAAATAAACAATTATACTTACTTTTGCCTGGGTTTAGCTTTCCATGAGCTAAAAGTTGCCCTTGCTTCATAACGGGGACAATAATTCAGTAGTCCGTTGACTGGTGCGGGTTGCATGCTGCTGCTGCTAGACCCAGGTTGTTACAAAGACATAATTTCCGAATTAATTGAATTGGCAGAAGGTGTATCTAATGAGTTTGTTACGTTATTAATAAGTGAAGGCGACTGTAGTAAGTTCCTCAGTAAGGACACGGCTTCAGCGGTTAAAAGGCTATTGTCTGCCATTGACGGTTAGTGTAAGTAGTAAGTGAGATAAGGTGTAAGTGAGATAACTGACTATTAACGGTCTGATTACTGAGGTAATGTCACGCTCTTACTCGCTCTTGACGGTTGGCTCAGATTGGCGCGCTCTGGCTGTTCAAAAATGCACTCTTTGTTCCCGCCTTCCGGTTTAAATGCCGACCTTGACCTTGGAATTTCATGCACACATACCTATGAAACACTCTTACATTCACTATTGAAACGCTCTCACCGTCACTACTGAAAAAACTGGTATGAATACTACATGTGAAACGCTTGCACATCCTCATGTAAGAGCATACATACATATAACTGAAAAACGTATTCCTCAACCACCTCAGCTGACTCCTTTCTAAGTAAAGGAGCAGCGGCTCTAATCCGAGTTCCTCACGGATGGCTGAGCTTCTCACCCTATCCCTAAGGGAGACGCCAGCCACCCTTCTGAGAAAACTCATCTCGGCCGCTTGTACCCGCAATCTCGTCCTTTCGGTCATCACCCAACCCTCATGACCATAGGTGAGGATAGGAACGAAGATCGACAGGTAGATCGAGAGCTTTGCCTTGCGGCTCAGCTCTCTTTTCGTAACAACGGTGCGGTAAAGCGAACGCAATACCGCCCCCGCTGCTCCGATTCTCCGGCCAATCTCACGCTCCATAGTTCCCTCACTCGCGAACAAGACCCCGAGGTACTTGAACTCCTTCACTTGGGCAAACTAAACACGTAACGCATAATACAATCAATGGCAATGTATATTACCGCGGGGACACATGCATATTAGGATAGCATACAATACTGATAAGAAACAATGTTTATAATGTATTGCGTAGGCCCATATCATTAAATAGAACCACAGTTACCGCATATCATATGTTATAGCCTATCATACGTTTTCTTTGCCGAAATTTATTTGAGGACTCAGTATTTCTGAAGTTGTGGAAGAAAACCCCTTATTCCATGTGTGAATTAGGCCATATTATTTGGCAATAAACTAAGCCATTTGCAAATTCATGTGCATCTGTCTCATCGGAGACTGCAGACGCGCTGTCAAAATATCAACTCGTCCGATTCAAATGCGCTCATGGCTCTTAAAGGGGATGGGAGCTGGCACTCTCATTGGTTTGTTGCACGTCACGCCCAAACCACACCTACGGGTAATTAGGCTGCTTCAGACCAACCCTTTTGACACTTGCGCCGCGGCGCAAGCGTCATTTATCCGCCTGTAAAATAGCGATAGCGCCGTAGAACCGCCCACAAAGCTACTTGCGCTTTGCGCTTCCCACTTGCGTTTCAGACCGTTCAAATAGGGCCCTGTGTGTGTGAGCCGGAGGCAGAGCGGGAGAGACATAAGCAGAGTTACGAAATAGCAGGCGGCAGGCGCGGTTCGAAACTGGTGTTATTTGGAACAAATGTGCTGTAATTTCAACGCAAATTAAATTATATCGATATTGACGATATGGTCTCGTTTCATATCGCGTTTGAAAAAATATCGATATATTTTAAATATCGATATATCGCCCAGCACTATACTATACCGTACTATCCGTATTCACGAGTACGTTCATATTTCAGATGTGAGTGCTGTTCCAAATCGAGTACTCTGTGGTGCACTAACCGGAAATTACGATCACGACTGCCGCCGCGTCTCCTCCCCCGCAATAAACATCCCGCTTTGAACGGTGAACTCTTTACGCCTAGCAGCTATAAAAAGCTCTAAAAACTACAAAATGAATATTGATGCGGGCAATGTGGAAAATGCACCGACTTTGGCTCAGCCTGGCTCCGCCTCTTCCGCTACGTAGCTAAGATGGCTGCCGTTGAGTACGGAAAGTGTCCTTCGATCCACACTTCACGATTAGCCCGTTTTGAGTACGACATCCGGGTCCTTGAAGTATACTTATTTTCGCCGGATCTGAATTGGAATGTACTACGTACTCAAAATTTGGCTAGTAAGTACGGATAGTACGGGTATTGGAACACGGCACTGGCCGGAGGCAGAGAAAGCCGAGGAGCCATTTTAAAAGCAGGTCGAGGAAAGACAGGAGAGGGGGACCGGTGTTTCAGTTCAAGTCGTGACCGTGTTAAATGGTACCGTGTTAAATGGTACATTCTGAGGCTATCTTAGAGAGAAATTCTAGCTCTTGTGGTCATCCTGAAAAACTAAAATACTATCAACTTTTGGTAGACTTGTACAACTTTACCCTGTAAATAAACACGACAAATTTCAAAAATATTGGCTAAACTTTTATTAAGTAGGACAAATCACAACAGCAGCCGTCTGTTCCTGAGACTGCCCCAACGGCTCACTGCCTTGTCAAAATCAAATTGATCAATTGCAGGCCCCTCAATACTGATCCTGAGGAGGTGGTTCAGGGTAGCGTTAGTCATGGTAGACCTCCTGTGCCATGCCTCTATGGAACAAGTTTTGGGGCTCTAGAGTCAATAA
This sequence comes from Gadus chalcogrammus, assembly GCF_026213295.1. Classification (NCBI taxonomy): domain Eukaryota; kingdom Metazoa; phylum Chordata; class Actinopteri; order Gadiformes; family Gadidae; genus Gadus; species Gadus chalcogrammus. The sequence continues at coordinate 25,924,394 of NC_079419.1, read as the reverse complement.
TGGCGACGCTATAGAAATGTTACTATTGTTGTCGTTTTCAGTTTTGCACTTTGCAGACGGTCCCTAAGCTCGCGGCTGAAAGCCGACTGCTCGTAGAAGCCAATGCAATTCACCGTTCGCTAAAGACGGCTCGTTTGGATGAAAACTATGTTGTAGCTGGTTCTCTGGGTTACTACACTTTTTTGGGGCTAATTCGGCCGTGCAGCTGCCATTTAGTTCCCTGCTACGGGTTCCCTGGTAACAGGGAACCCGTAGCAGCAGCAACCCTGTTCGACTGTTCGTTAGACCTATCATCCCTTGGACGATCTGTAGGTATGCTTTGTTGATCTGAATAAACGTTGTGTCTCAGAGTGATACTGCCTTGCGTCACATTGATTCTCGAGCTCGCTGCTTTGCTAGAGACGATCCAGAGCAAGAGACTACGCCACATCAGGCGACTGAAATGGTAGCGAAAGAGCGCATAAGTGTTTTTGGCTGGGTTGTAGGCAGTTGAGGGAAACACAACATTAGGTTTTGAATAACTGGTGTAATGGCCTCTTCTTTTGGTAAGCGAGACAAATACCATGGTCTATAATAGCATGGACAGTCGGGTCACAAGTTGATCTGGCTGCCTCCTGTTCTTAGGAAGAAGACTAGTGGTGTTTTTTAGTCCTGCAGCTGAATCAAGTCTCTGCAAGTGCCCCTGACTGCAGCCTGCAGATCGAGGAGGAGCTAAATGTGGGCGGGGTTAAACGTTTAACCCCGCCCACATCTAAGGAAACTTCCAAGCGCCCCTGACTGCAGCCGCAGATCGAGGAGGAGCTAAATGTGGGCGGGTCTAAACGTTTAACCCATGGTTTTACCCTCTCGGGCGCCATCTGGTGGCGGAGATCCGGCAGCACATTCTCAAACATCAATACAGCACAGCACAGCACGATGACTTAATATGGAAAGAAGTTCATGCATTTGATAGACTTAGACATTCCTACTTTTAACTTGTCATTTCAAATGTCTTTTTTAGTATAGACACATATTATTTCGTACCCTCAATTATATTAGCCATGTCAAATAAACCAAAGACAGAAGATTGATTTTGATTTTGATTTTCACCCCAGGCAAAAAATGTTGATCTGTAAAGAGGAAAAAAAAAAAGCTTCCATAAATGTTTGACAAAGGCAAGTATCAAGGTATTATCAAGTATCTTGCCCATAGCAAGCAACCCTGTTCCCGGTTTCCAGGTCCGTCAATTTCCCAGTGTCTAGAAAGGAAACAGATTGCGGTTCTTATAGGCACAATAACAATGCAAGATGTGAAACAGATAATTTAAATAAGTGGAGGGAATACGCTATAGTCTAGCAATAGTTGACTACAAGACTAATTAATCACATGACCTCTCACCTGTAGCCCTCCTTGCAGTCGTCGCCGTTTCCTGTCGTGCAATCGGTCTTCCTCAGACCTTAGTGATTTTATGACAACATACAGTAACTATGAAAACATTCATGTTGGACTGTTGGCAGTGCGTAAAACTGTTTTTTTTGTCATTTGATTCAAAAGTGTGATATTCAGGGCTCTTACGGCATGGGGAAGTTCTGCAGGAGAGCGAGACACCACCATCTCCTAATTTGCAGCATGTTTTCCTTTGAAGAAGGAAATGCAGGAAGATGTTAATATGTTGTAAAAATAAATAACACCTTGTACACTAAACATAATGTGTCACGATTTACACATACCTCGCTGAAATCACAATTGGCCCCCATTACAATGTACAGAGTGTACTGAAATTCAAGAGGTACTGGTTAATATAATGTCAGGCGTGTTCCCAAGGATAATTTTTTTTCAATACAAATTAATGTGGTTTTAATGTAGCAAGCAAACATTTGTACAGACAACAGCAATGCCATAACAAACTGATTAGGTCTTACCATCAAAACAAACACGCCACAGTTGTTGGAGCACCCTTGCTTTGTTAGGCCCTGAGGTGTGAACAATGTATTTTAATAAAGTATGGCAAGAAAATAGTAAAAAGTTAGCAAATGCTATTATGTAATGTCTTACCTGGACATCATTCACACCAAGCTCTCTCCAGGGGCCAGAAGAGAGGCTGTGAGCAACGTGTCTGTCAAATAATAAGCAAAGTAAATAAAAGTAACTCAACTTCAATTAACTTTTGTTTGAAAAGTATGCAGAAACGCTTGGAACAAAGCCTGAACTGAATAAGGAAGAGGTTGGAACTTCAAATAAAAAAGTTTTCATAACGGGCTTAAAAAGAACTGCCTGTCTCAAAAAAGATAAATAGTTCTGTTTCCATCTGTTTAAGGAATCAAAATACTGTAGTTGGAATATGGAATGGATTTTTTTAGATCAAATAAAAACAGAACCATCGATTAAAACAAACAAGAGGACAAGTGGTTTAAAACAGAACTACCACTGTCCAGAAAGGATTATGCGAGGTGCCCTAAAAACCTGAATAGACTGGTTCTACTCTCATCTCTCCAACCGCTGCCCCAGAGGGAATCTAGGAAGAAAATCTCCCTAGCCTGTGGCCTCAGTATCTGTTAAATATTCAAATTCAAATATAACCAGTTGCAGTGAGTTGTGTAATGTTCCTTGAATCCCAACAGAGCTGACATGCATTTAATTATTATCGAAAAACATTAAAATCAGCAATGAGCGACTTGTTGTGTAAAGAAAAGAAAGGAAGAAAATATAAAAGGTATTTACACTGAGTGTCCAATGTCCAGGTACGGACACTGGGAGAATAATCCACTGTAGACTGGCTGCATTATCCTGTAAAAAGACAACAATAGCTGAATATTAAATGCTCAAACTTCGAGACACCACCATCTCCTAATTTGCAGCATGTTTTCCTTTGAAGAAGGAAATGCAGGAAGATGTTAATATGTTGTAAAAATAAATAACACCTTGTACACTAAACATAATGTGTCACGATTTACACATACCTCGCTGAAATCACAATTGGCCCCCATTACAATGTACAGAGTGTACTGAAATTCAAGAGGTACTGGTTAATATAATGTCAGGCGTGTTCCCAAGGATAATTTTTTTTCAATACAAATTAATGTGGTTTTAATGTAGCAAGCAAACATTTGTACAGACAACAGCAATGCCATAACAAACTGATTAGGTCTTACCATCAAAACAAACACGCCACAGTTGTTGGAGCACCCTTGCTTTGTTAGGCCCTGAGGTGTGAACAATGTATTTTAATAAAGTATGGCAAGAAAATAGTAAAAAGTTAGCAAATGCTATTATGTAATGTCTTACCTGGACATCATTCACACCAAGCTCTCTCCAGGGGCCAGAAGAGAGGCTGTGAGCAACGTGTCTGTCAAATAATAAGCAAAGTAAATAAAAGTAACTCAACTTCAATTAACTTTTGTTTGAAAAGTATGCAGAAACGCTTGGAACAAAGCCTGAACTGAATAAGGAAGAGGTTGGAACTTCAAATAAAAAAGTTTTCATAACGGGCTTAAAAAGAACTGCCTGTCTCAAAAAAGATAAATAGTTCTGTTTCCATCTGTTTAAGGAATCAAAATACTGTAGTTGGAATATGGAATGGATTTTTTTAGATCAAATAAAAACAGAACCATCGATTAAAACAAACAAGAGGACAAGTGGTTTAAAACAGAACTACCACTGTCCAGAAAGGATTATGCGAGGTGCCCTAAAAACCTGAATAGACTGGTTCTACTCTCATCTCTCCAACCGCTGCCCCAGAGGGAATCTAGGAAGAAAATCTCCCTAGCCTGTGGCCTCAGTATCTGTTAAATATTCAAATTCAAATATAACCAGTTGCAGTGAGTTGTGTAATGTTCCTTGAATCCCAACAGAGCTGACATGCATTTAATTATTATCGAAAAACATTAAAATCAGCAATGAGCGACTTGTTGTGTAAAGAAAAGAAAGGAAGAAAATATAAAAGGTATTTACACTGAGTGTCCAATGTCCAGGTACGGACACTGGGAGAATAATCCACTGTAGACTGGCTGCATTATCCTGTAAAAAGACAACAATAGCTGAATATTAAATGCTCAAACTTCACTCAATAAAGCAAAACTTTTAAACAAATTACCGGAAGGTGATCCATGGCGTTCCTCGATGATGGTGGGAACCAAGTGGAAATGACATAGCTGTCTGCAGCAAACAGGTTCTCTACTCTCTATAACAGAGAAAGTTTGCTAAATCTCTTACTGTCAAAATATATTGACTATTGAACTAGACTATCCAATAATTTTGAATTAAATATTTCACAGGAGCTACACTACCTTCTCAATCATTTTGAGACAAGAGTTCAGGATCTAGTAGAACACATAAACACAAATTATTGGAAGATTTTGAAAAATATTACATAAACCATATCAGCACAGCACATTCTCTATGCCTACCGTTCCCTCCATGTCCCGCTGCAAACCCAGAGTCCAAAAGTCAAAGCGGGTCAGGATGATGTTATTCACCATTGCAAGGTGCTGAGTGTGACTTTTGGTCTCATCCAAGACATGAGACAGCTAGTGGAAGAAAACAAAGTCTTTATAAATGTATGATTATATGAGTGACATGCATAGATAACCACAGTGGCACAATGGTTAACTTTACCAGTTGTTCTTGGCTGTCTTGGAGTTTCTGTCCCCAGCATGATCTGTGGGCTGAAAACTTGTGGAGACTAGGGAAGTCTCCATGAGGTCTCTGCTCACTGTCATCATTTACTAGTGTAGAAAGCAACCGAAAAATGAAATTAAGTGTGAAATGTCACATTTCTCATTTGAATGAGGTGCAAAATAGAGCCATGACTCACACTCTTGAGACTCCTCTTGTTCTTTCCATGATGACCCAGTTGACATCACGGTTGATTGCGAGTGAGCTATAGGAAAAACATGCAACAAACTTTATTGTCTAAAGTAGATGAAGACGACAAATGTGCATAAATATTCAATCCCATACCTAAGACTACCATTCCATGGCTGTCACACTGCATTTCAACTTCTGACTCATACTCTTGAGAGTCTTCTTGTTCGTTCCCATATGACCCAATTGACATCGCAGCTGATGGGGAGTGAGCTATAGGAAAAATAGCAACAAACTTTATTGTCTGAAGTAGATGAAGACGACAAATGTGCATAATTATTCAATCCCATACCTAAGACAACCCTTCCATAGCTGTCAAACTGCAATGAAACATCTGGAGGAACAATCTTGCTGTACTGATTTTTGATTTTTTGGTTCCTTGCCATGTTGTAATGGTGGAGAATGTTTCTTTGTAGAAAAATGTGTGTTGATGGGGTTGTCTGATTTAAAAAGTAGTTGTTTTTTCTCATCCCTGAAAACAGCTGCTCCGCACACTGGCTGTTAATAAGACCAGCAAGTTCAGGCACAAGCTCCAGCTTTCTTAGAACCTCACACTGGTCTTTGCTGTTCCCCTGGTGGAACACATCGTTCAAAGCAAAATGCTGTGAGGATCCAGTGAGAGGGTGACCATCTTTGTCAGCTGGCTTTTTTTGAAATTTCAGCCAAGGCAAGTTGACATGGACCTTTCCCTCTGAGGCCTGCTTCACGTTCTCTGGGGTGGGATCCAGTAACCTTCCCTGAAAAGGGGCAAATATTCCTGGCTGCCTGCGGTTGGCATGCAGTGCCAGACCCCTGGCATAATCATACACAGCCACATTGGGGAGGTGTTTCCAGGACAGCAAGAGATCCACAAAGTCACGTGGACTCTCTGCTCTAAGGTTGAATTTGACTGAAAACACAACCCCACATGGGCAAGTGATAACTGCCCAGCCACCTGTGAAACAGAAAAAAAAAGTAATAACTGACATTAGGAGCATGTATAGCTAACCTACTACATAATGATCATTTCTTTAACACAACAATGCATAACAAAGTGAAATTATCTTCAACATTCCATATCATTTCACTTACCAGAAGCACCCCACACTTTCTCAAAGACCTTGTTGTAGGTGACTCTATTAGACATTTTGTCAGACAGTCTCATAACCATGTCTATCTTGGACCCCTTATCATCCACACCACACTGTTTGCACAGTGCCCTGACCTCCTGTACCTGTTGTGAAAATGCAATGAAGTTGATATTGTTAATATAGCATAAACATATTTTTTGTTAGCATAAAGAAGTGGATTTGGCATATTTCATCAACTCATTCACCTTCAAGTTCACAAGCTCATCTGTGAGCCGCTCCTCATGCATTTTTTCGTCATCATTAAAGTTATCATCTCCATCTGCTTTGGGGCTTTGCAATTTTTCAAATTCTGTGTTCAACACAGAATTTGACCTCCGGGTGTGTGGGCCAATCCAGGGGGCCCAGTGATGATAGCTCGGGGGCACAACGAAAGGGTTCTTCCGTCCATCTTTGTGAACAAATGTGATGAGAATCACAACATTAAACACATTTTATTATACTTTACTCTCTCTCCAACTGTTCTTTAGCTGTTCTGTCTTTTGACAAGACTTACATGGAATTAATCCACGACTGAGCATTTCTGTGGCCACAGTGTTCCAGAAATGGTCCATGTCAACATTACCATCATAGCCTTCAGGTGGGCTTGGGATGTCACTCACTGTTAAAACAATAGTTTGTTATTCATAGCTCAATCCCTAAAAAAACACTCCGAACACGGCATTTGATGCAGCGTTATTCAAGGGCATGGGTAACATGATCTTACACAATTCAGAGACAGATGAGGTGCTACACAAACAATGAAGCTAAAATATGTGAAATAATAGCATAACTCACCTGGCATATTGAAAACGCCTTTTTTGTGGAGGTCCATAACAACAACTGCTGGGTTGTTTCCACATGACACACAACTGTACGTGTACTCATGGTCGGTTAGGGCCTCAAAGTGGAGGTATGCCTGCAGAACTCTTTCCTTGTTTGGAAAGGACACCTTTTCCGTTGTCTCTATAATTTCTATCACTTTACTGATAGCTGTATGGGTCTGGAAAATTATGAATAACAGGAGGGTTCCAATGTTATAACATTTCAAAATAAAAGTAATATATTTTGTAAGTGTTGCATCTTCAATCGTCATTTATTTTACAGAAAGGATCTGTAATGAATATATTTTAATAAAAGAGGAACAGGCAAGGATATCTTATTATTAGTGTGCTTGCGGTAGCAAAGCATATTTAAGTCCTGACACATTTTTCCGTGTGTGTGTATGTATGGGTGTGTATGTAGAGAGAGAGAGAGAGAGAGAGAGAGAGAGAGAGAGAGAGAGAGAGAGAGAGAGAGAGAGAGAGAGAGAGAGAGAGAGAGAGAGAGAGAGAGAGAGAGAGAGAGAGAGAGAGAGAGAGAGACACAGACACAGACACAGACAGACAGACAGACAGACAGACAGACAGACAGACAGACAGACAGACAGACAGACAGACAGAGAGTACCTGTAGTGCATTCCTGACCATCAGGCACAAGTGCAGAGACAGGATGATGTGGTCATCAAAGTTGTGGATACCCTCATCCCACTCCTGGTATCTGTAAATCATGCCGCAGTTCAGGCATGATTTCCTGTATGTTGATATTCCTAAAAACACAGTTCAACCAAAGATCATGATTATTGCTTATATGTCATTTGAGATTAGTAGAAACATTTTTTTCTGTTTCTCACGTACATATAAATTATGTCACCCATTAACTGATAAGAACACAATATAAAGACCTGTGATGGTACCAACCTTCAACTACACCTGTGCTTGTCAGGATCTTGCCTTTCGCTGTAATCAGATGTTCACAGAGTGTGTATTCACATTCTACACACTTTTTTTCTCTTGGGATAAGGTGCTTAGGAAAGCTGTCGTCTCTTCTCCCCTCTCTCGACTGCTCTATGAGAGCCTGGGGTATATTTGCCGGGATCTTTTTGTTGTTGAGGAGGTATTTAAGCATCCTTGCAATTTCTCTGTCATCTGGTGGATAACTGTCCTCTTTAGAGTCGCTGTCGTATTGGACTGTGCTGATCTCTGTAAGATTAAGTGTCTCTTCCTCTGTGCTCTTCACCTTCCTAAAAAGCTCCCTCTTTGTCACAAACAGATGCCATTTAGCAACAGCTTTATGGATACAGGATTGTCTCGCTTTAGAGCAGGGACAATGCCAGGTGTTTTGCTTTGAATCATATGCCACAATAACTCTTCCCAACCTGCTGTAGTATGTAACCTTTTTTTCATAAACGGATACATGAAATTTAGATGGTGGGCCACCTACAGTCAGGTGCACTGAAAGAGGCACACCCTCAGCATCAGCATTTTTTTGGCAACGCAAGAGGCCGGCCTTACGCTCCTCACCAAACCACTTGTTTTCCACCATTCTTTCCAAGGCCTCACCTGGTAGTGTCACGGTTTCACCGTCAGTGCGTGGGCAATACAATAATGATTGGATGTGGTGACACTCAAAAGGCAACATCCCGCTCCTCTGAGCAAAGTCACCATTCAATCGACACTGGTCGACCTCACAGACGATCTTCTGTGCTGGCCCCCAAATGTTCTTGATGACATGTATGGGTGTTGCAGGACCACAAAAAGATTTTTCCACTGCAAACACACCATGTGTACCATCGATGCACTGACAGGCCAAAAATCTTTCCTTCGTTATTGTCTCAAGGAGGTTGGTGTGTTTTCTCCTGCAGTGTATTTTGAAGTTCCTTTTGTTTAGCATCAACTTACAATGAGGACAACAGAATTTATTTAGCTCACTTGCTTTAGTGGCCGTGGAACTTTCTCCAGGAGCCAATGTGTGCTGATTGGGGGCCACAGGGAGCTGAGGGAGCTGAGCGGGGGCCACGGGGAGCTGAGCCGGGGCCACGGGGAGCTGAGCCGGGGCCACGGGGAGCCGAGCCGGGGCCACGGGGAGCTGAGCGGGGGCCACAGGGAGCAGAGCGGGGGCCACAGGGAGCTGAGCGGGGGCCACAGGGAGCTGTGTAGGGGCTGCAGCTTGCACCTCCACCTGGTGTATTTGCAGGTGCCTTGCCAATTGCATTCGATTTAGAAGTGTTGCTGCACAATAGCAACAGTGAAAATGTGTTGCCGTCCGACAACTCAATCCACACTTTATTATTGTGAACTCTGTAAGAGAGGAATTAAGGAAGTAAGATTCATACTTGTGAAAAAATACAAATTAATTCATTTGTGTAATAATTTAGATAAGCACCTTTGTGTTTCAGTGACGAATGGCCTTTTACATGGTTGTCAACCTTATATTTTGCACCCACGAATTGACAGAAGGGACAGTGGAACAGTTCACTGTTGGTGATGTTATTAATTTTTGGTGTATCACCATCCAAAAGTATGCTAATGTGTCTCTATATATCAGAGGGGAAAAGAATAAACATTAAAAGGCACAGCATCACTTAAACATCTGCTAAAACATAACTTTTACCATCTGAAATTGACGCTGAAATGTTTTATCTTTTTTACCACATTGACGTCATCAGGGATGGCCTCAGGAAGAGGAAGTACATCAGCCTGATGGAGAGCATGAGAGGCCTCCAGCCCAGGATGTGGGGCTCCATGTAGCGGGGGGGACCGCAGTGGGACACCTGTCACGCACATACACACACACACACACACGCACGCACATGTACAAAGGCAACACAAGGTCAATCAAAACAGCTGTATGTAACAAACGGAAACAAAGAATGAATAAATGAATGCATTTCATCACATTTATTTTGATCATTGTCAACGCAGAATTCCAATATCAAAATGGAATGCACTATACAAAGAGTAAGGCTATGCATTAAATGTTGATATTCAAATCCTGTTATTATGCCTTATCATACTCGATTTCAAGTGAATGATTTATTGATTACCTTCTTTATTTCTCTCAGACATACTCTAGGGTAGAAACACACACAAATATAGCGCATTAGTAACTGTTTTTATAAACCCGGATATGAAATATGATTTTTTTTTAAGCATTGCAGTGAACCTACCTGACCAGAGAAAATAAGGACACAGACGGTCCGTCAGACAGACAGACAGTCAGTCAGTCAGTCAGACAGACAGACAGACCATCAGTCAGTCCGACAGACAGACCATCAGTCAGTCAGTCAGACAAAGACAGACGGACAGAGAGGAGTTCTTAAAAGAACTGTTGGGTTCGTAAGGTGTGTGTTATGTGGTGCAATGTCGTGGTGCTATGTGCAGGCAAATCTGGAGGGGAAAAGCAAAATTTAAATCAGGTTTCAATGTTTCACGAAACATATATTACCAATGTGGTTTGGAGAATATTACCATGATAAGCAAAATATTGGAGTTTATTTAATTGTCCTCATATGTGGACGCCACGCCCGAGGGCATGGCGTTAAAAAAAGCTTAAAAACACTGCCTAAATGCTGTTTTTCAAACGACCTCATGACATAAACATGAGGCCTATGCATGTTACTTCCATGAATATTTTAATGATCAACTTGTTGGTCTATCCATACATTAGTGCATAATGTACACGAACAGAGAGCGGCAACTTACCTCTAGCAGAAAAGCGCGCAGTAGGACTCAGACGGAAATACGTTCTCCCGCTTTCTGCAGAAAGCGGGAGAACGTATTTCCGTCTGAGTCCATGATACTGCGCGGAATTTTCCTTAAATGTGGGCGGGGTTAAACGTTTAACCACGCCCACATTTAGCTCCTCCTCGATCTGCAGGCTGCAATCAGGGGTTACTCAGTCTCTGGCTCAACGGCACAATGGAATGGAATCTCAGCTTGAAATATCTTTCCCCCAAAATGGTATGAGTTTGAATCCCGTGTTTATTATTAAAAAACAAACACCAATTTTCCATTTATTTCGGCTTACGTGACAAGTTTCCTCCAATTAAACTCCAAATACGAATGAGATGGTTATGTTTTGGACATTTTATTGAAAATAAATCAAAGAGGCATTCGCAAGGACAGCTACGAATCTTTTCCCTACAGCTGGCGTAGCCACGACAACAAGCGACGCATTCGGCTGATGGTCACCAGTTAACACGGTCACGACTTGAACTGAAACACCGGTCCCCCTCTCCTGTCTTTCCTCGACCTGCTTTTAAAATGGCTCCTCGGCTTTCTCTGCCTCCGGCCAGTGCCGTGTTCCAATACCCGTACTATCCGTACTTACTAGCCAAATTTTGAGTACGTAGTACATTCCAATTCAGATCCGGCGAAAATAAGTATACTTCAAGGACCCGGATGTCGTACTCAAAACGGGCTAATCGTGAAGTGTGGATCGAAGGACACTTTCCGTACTCAACGGCAGCCATCTTAGCTACGTAGCGGAAGAGGCGGAGCCAGGCTGAGCCAAAGTCGGTGCATTTTCCACATTGCCCGCATCAATATTCATTTTGTAGTTTTTAGAGCTTTTTATAGCTGCTAGGCGTAAAGAGTTCACCGTTCAAAGCGGGATGTTTATTGCGGGGGAGGAGACGCGGCGGCAGTCGTGATCGTAATTTCCGGTTAGTGCACCACAGAGTACTCGATTTGGAACAGCACTCACATCTGAAATATGAACGTACTCGTGAATACGGATAGTACGGTATAGTATAGTGCTGGGCGATATATCGATATTTAAAATATATCGATATTTTTTCAAACGCGATATGAAACGAGACCATATCGTCAATATCGATATAATTTAATTTGCGTTGAAATTACAGCACATTTGTTCCAAATAACACCAGTTTCGAACCGCGCCTGCCGCCTGCTATTTCGTAACTCTGCTTATGTCTCTCCCGCTCTGCCTCCGGCTCACACACACAGGGCCCTATTTGAACGGTCTGAAACGCAAGTGGGAAGCGCAAAGCGCAAGTAGCTTTGTGGGCGGTTCTACGGCGCTATCGCTATTTTACAGGCGGATAAATGACGCTTGCGCCGCGGCGCAAGTGTCAAAAGGGTTGGTCTGAAGCAGCCTAATTACCCGTAGGTGTGGTTTGGGCGTGACGTGCAACAAACCAATGAGAGTGCCAGCTCCCATCCCCTTTAAGAGCCATGAGCGCATTTGAATCGGACGAGTTGATATTTTGACAGCGCGTCTGCAGTCTCCGATGAGACAGATGCACATGAATTTGCAAATGGCTTAGTTTATTGCCAAATAATATGGCCTAATTCACACATGGAATAAGGGGTTTTCTTCCACAACTTCAGAAATACTGAGTCCTCAAATAAATTTCGGCAAAGAAAACGTATGATAGGCTATAACATATGATATGCGGTAACTGTGGTTCTATTTAATGATATGGGCCTACGCAATACATTATAAACATTGTTTCTTATCAGTATTGTATGCTATCCTAATATGCATGTGTCCCCGCGGTAATATACATTGCCATTGATTGTATTATGCGTTACGTGTTTAGTTTGCCCAAGTGAAGGAGTTCAAGTACCTCGGGGTCTTGTTCGCGAGTGAGGGAACTATGGAGCGTGAGATTGGCCGGAGAATCGGAGCAGCGGGGGCGGTATTGCGTTCGCTTTACCGCACCGTTGTTACGAAAAGAGAGCTGAGCCGCAAGGCAAAGCTCTCGATCTACCTGTCGATCTTCGTTCCTATCCTCACCTATGGTCATGAGGGTTGGGTGATGACCGAAAGGACGAGATTGCGGGTACAAGCGGCCGAGATGAGTTTTCTCAGAAGGGTGGCTGGCGTCTCCCTTAGGGATAGGGTGAGAAGCTCAGCCATCCGTGAGGAACTCGGATTAGAGCCGCTGCTCCTTTACTTAGAAAGGAGTCAGCTGAGGTGGTTCGGGCATCTGGTAACGATGCCCACTGGGCGCCTTCCTTGGGAGGTGTTTCAGGCACGTCCAGTGGGGAGGAGACCTCGGGGAAGACCCAGGACTAGGTGGAGAGATTATATCTCAACACTGGCTTGGGAACGCCTCGGGATCCCCCCGTCAGAGCTGGTCAATGTGGCCCGGGAAAGGGAAGTCTGGGGCCCCCTGCTTGAGCTGCTCCCCCCGCGACCCGACCCCGGATAAGCGGACGAAGATGAGATGATGATGAGAGTGTTTAGTTTGCGTGTGTTTAAACAGAGCACACAAGCGCGCCCGCATTCATTCATTCTTTTTAACACTCACTCGCGGTAAAACAATGTTTTTCACGATCAAATAGGCCTACTCATCAATCCTAAAAGTTATGGGCATGTAGGCCTACACGATGTCTGTGTCAAGAAAATATGTGTTTGCTGTACGGTGTTTGCAGATGCATTGATTTAAAAGTCGACTTATTACCGCTGCATCAGCTGTTCTTTCCCAAATAATTTACCAAGAATGTGCGGCTAGGTAGATGAGAGAAGCAAAGTGTATGCGCGAGGTGCACAAGCAATCCGTATGCATCGCATGCGCATGTATGCTTGCGCCCTTAAAATAGCATCTGAACAACGCGCCACTGACTTTAAACCAGGTATTTCCTGGTCAGTAGCGTAATGGTATTCAGAGACGGCAAAATACCGTTTGCGCCAGAACACGCCTCCTCCTTCCGCCGAACCGCCCCTTGGGGCGCATGATCAATCCCTAATTTACCGGCGAGTGGCGCTGGTGGGAAAAGAACGCTCTGCGCCAGTTGTAAACTAGCAACGACACATGCGCCAGTGACTAAGTCACTTGCGCCGGATGCAAGATAGGGCCCACAGTCTCTGCCTGCCCCCCCCCCCCCTCCACTGACTCACATCACTTTTTGAGCCGTGAGCCGTGTTCGAAATCGTTCACTATTCATTGGGTATTTTAAGTGCACTATATTGTGCATGAAATTAACCACTGAGAATTCGAACACCACTACAAAATGGCGAGCACCCTATATAGTGCACTATATCCGTGATAGGGAACGATTTCGAACACAGCTATGGAGTCCGCCTGCGCATGCAGCTCCGAGGAGCTTGTTTGCAAGCGAAAGACCAACGGCTCCATAGTATGGAAATGGTTTGGATATAAGTTGTCTGACGAATTACAAAATCACGTAATTTGTGGAGTCATTTTTTAAATCATAATGGTCCCACACCAGACTTCGCCGTGGCCTCGTCCGCTTCATTATTACATCGCCGTGTTCCAATATCCATACTATCCGTACTTACTAGTTAAGTTTGAGCACGTAGGGCGTTTTGATTCAGATTGGGCGAAAATAAGTGTGCTGAAAACGGTCAAATCGCGAAGTGTGTGGCAATGTACACTTTTCGTACTCAACGGCAGCCATCTTAGCTACGTAGCGGAAGAGGGCGGAGCCAGGCTGAGCCAAAGTCGGCACATTTTCCACATAGCCTGCATTAAGTCATTTTGTAGTTTTTATAGCTGCTAGGCGTAAAGAGTTCACCGTTCAAAGCGGGATGTTTATTGCGGGGGAGGAGCCGCAAATTTAAATATTGCCCCCGTGTGGTAAAATGTTTAATTGCACACTGCATTAGTTTAATCAATGAAAAATTTACGAAATTTACGAAATTCGATCGTCGATTAATCATGCCCATCCCTAGTAAGTACTATACATTTGTGACTTTATGTGAACAGTTTGTGGTGGGTTACTTATGTGAACACTTTGTGGTGGGTTACTATCGCTAACAACACTGTTGTTAGCGGCCTGTCGTTCATGATAGACTCAACCTCACACAAAGCAGTCTGCAGAGTCTCATCATCCAACACCTGTTCCTTTAGGACAGAAAGCAGAATCTTCTTCACCAGCTTAATCAGCCTTTCCCAAACTCCACCAAAGTGGGCCCCAAATGGGGGATTTAAAGTCCATTTTACGCCATCTTTCAGTAGTGCATTTTGAATCCTGTGGTGATCCATTTCCTTAAGAGATTTCTGCGGCTCTTTCTGTGCTCCATCAAAATTGGTCCCATTGTCTGTGCGTATGCTGGTGACTGGTCCTCTGCGACATATGAACCTGCGCAACGCATTAATGCACGAGTCTGTATCCAATTAGCCTGCTACTTCCAAATGCACAGCCCGGCTCACCAGGCAAGTGAAGATCACTCCCCAGCGTTTCACATGTGCCCGGTCCTGCTTTACAGTTATGGGTCCAAAATAGTCAATCCCAACATGCGTAAAGGGTGGGAGATCTGGCGATACACTATCTTCCGGAAGGTCGGCCATTTTCTGCTCTCCAGCTGCTGCTTGCATCTGGCGGCAGAAAACACAACTCTTGATGATCTTTCTGGCGGAGGAGTTGGCACTAGGCAACCAATATCTTTGATTCAGTGTGGGGAGCATATGACTTCTTCCAGAATGCCCAACTCTGATGAATGTCGCGTAAGACTAGTATGGATATGCGAGAACCTTTCGGAAGGTTAATCGGATTCTTCATCTCTATCGGCATTGCCAACCTGCTTATCCGCCCTCCCACCCTCAACATTCCCTCATCCAGAATTGGATTTATTTTACAAATTGAGCTACTTGCCTTCACTTGTATACCTTTCTCCAAGTGAGCAAGCTCCTGAGAGAGGTAGCATTTTTGCTCAAAGCGATTGATGGATTTTTCAGCTTCTCTGATGTCTTCCACAGACAGCTCCTGTGCCCCAGATTCTATCCTAGGATGCTTCATCTTTTCTTTCAAGGACTTTAATTTTGTCCACTCTGGGCTCATGTTTCCACTAGCTGCTCTCTTCCTTTCCTGTAGTAGAAGGAGAAGTGCCCGTATCCTTAATTCCATGCAATCCCTTGTTTCAGTCTATTCCATGATGAGTAATGCTCAACCAACATGCTGGTTGGATTAGTGTCCACACTAACAATGTTTGCAGAGACCTCCCTTTTGACCGCGGGATCATCTAGGGGGATTTGTCCTAGTCTCTCTGGGATTTCATGCCAGTCTGTTTCCTCCTTCTCTAGAAACTGAGGACCCTTCAGCCATCTTAAAGGTCCCATGACATGAAAATCTCACTTTGGGAGGTTTTCTAACATAAATATGAGTTCCCCTAGCCTGCCTATGGTCCCACAGTGGCTAAAACTTTCGTTTGGTGAAAAACTAGCACTAGCTGTTCTGCTCGCCTTCGAAAAAACGGAGGCTCAAGCGAGCTGATTTGGAATGTCTGTGCTCATGACGTCATCAGGAATCTCAGCTCCTCCCCTTACTCTGCCTGGCCCGCCCAGAGACGTTGGCCCGCCAATGAGACTCGACCGTGCGAGCGCCACATGTGTGTGTGTGTGAATACACACACTGTAACGCAAGTGTTTCTTGTCGGTTCTTTGACGTGTCTTGTATTTCCACAACGAGACTCTCGTGGGGGTTATCTGAGCCATGGTTGAGAAGGAATTGGGGGAAAGGAACTTTGGTTTGACTCGCTGAAGTACATGAACTGCGACATGCCGCCGGTTGCCGCGAGTCACCATCGCCCGGCAGCGGGCAGCCGGCAGCAGGCAGCGCGCGGTTCAGTCGACTTCAGGTTGATGTGAAAGTGGAAGAACCAGAGACGTCGCAGAACCCGACAAAGTCGTTTGTGATTCATAATATCGTCTGGAGGCGCACACAATATGTTATATGATATAGATATCTATGTATTATATGATATTATTTAGATATAACGCAAGTGTTGTACACTTCCTTGTTATTTGGATAACCGTTCTGCTGTTGGTGTGATGGCGCATCACGTCGGACTCTCGTCTCTGGTATTTCTACAACGAGACTCGTATTGGGGGTTATCTCAGCCAAGGTTGAGAATGAATTGGGGGGAAGGAACTTTGGCTTTGACTCCCTCAAGACCATGAACCACGACAAGGAGGAGAAAGGGATCTTTGCCGGGCAGCGCTTATGCACCTCCGCCTCCGGCGGTGGTCCCTCAGCGGGGCTCAAGCGGGAGACATTCGCCGCCAACAATCCCTTTCTCCTCCATGTCGTGGTTCATGTTCTTGAGGGAGTCAAAGCCAAAGTTCCTTCCCCCCAATTCATTCATTCATGTTATGCGCCATCACACCAACAGCAGAACGGTTATCCAAATAACAAGGAAGTGTACAACACTTGCGTTACAGTCCTGGAGCTCTATATCTAAATAATATCATATAATACATAGTAGGGCTGGGCGATATGACGATATATATCGTGAGGACGATAGAAACGTGTCTATCGTGATCTTTCTCCTCTATCTTTTCTATCGTGATAAACTTTTTTTTTCATTATTACAGCTAATATACATTTTAATATAATTTCACATCCTAATATAACATTTTGCTTTTCTTACTATGCAAACTCTAAGTTTATATAACTGTAAAAAAAGAATATTAAGATAGAGAACGTGGTTTTGCGACACGACACCGCTTTACGTTACGCTGCTTTGCATCATACGAGAGCCCGCGAAATTTAATTCTGGTTAAAAAAAAAATGAATGATGGACGCGCTGCAGGAAGGTGTAACTGTACGTCCACACCAGGAGCGACCAAAGCGTCAAAGACGCTCTGGTCGCTCACAAAGTTTCGCTGCGATTTTTTCTGTTCGCTTTGGTCGCTGAAGTCGCTCATGACGTACAATTCAATTATGCAGACGCATTTAAAGGAACCGTATGCGTTTAGTAGGCCCTACAGACAGCCATATCAAATAGTGAACTCTCCCATACACCTTGGCCATATTGCCGAGACGGTTTTGCTTGTTCGATAAAGTGCTTCGACAACAAGTAGGACAGTGATTCCCCCCAATATAAAAAAAATCCTAAAATGTAGGCTAATTACAACCGAGAACAAAAAACCCTGCGTGCTGTAGTAGTTAAAATATGTTTCACTGATCTGGATCTGCAAATCATGATCTGCACTCATTCGTCGCATTCAAAACAAATAGACGTTGGGACACATGGCTAATTTGCATACGTGCACAGGACTGGTTGGCTCCGCAAGGCAAATAATGGAACATATCTATCTATCTATCTATCTAGGCCTTTCTGTCTATCTATCTATCAACGCGTGTCTAGTTTTAATGTGATGTATTGTGTGTATTATCCAGTCAGACTTGTTCTGTGTGGTATTGTAGGCTACTGTCCTGTGTGGGAACCACCTAAATGGATTCCCGACGATTTGTGTCGTTTGGTATTAATAAAGACTTGACTATCTATCTATCTAGACTATTTAATTAAAAATTATTCACCTCAGGCTCCGTGAATAGTGGGGAATAGAGGGATAAAAGACAAGAGATATATCCCTTGTCATTTATCCCTCGTCTTGTCGATTAATTTGTTTATGTGACGATTTCAAATACTTTTTTGGTTTTGTTTAAAGCATGCTACACGCGATTGGTTGGTTAGATTGGTGGCATGTAGAGAAAATTATAATGATTCCCGCTTAAATACGAACGTTCTAGATGTAGCCTATAAATACTCCCGCTTATCATCACTTGATATCCAAACCACTATGGCGTTTCGATCTCTGAACTGAAAAAGGGTGGGTTCGTACAACACCGGGTGCCCAGTTACAGCCGCGATTAATACTTCAGCCGACATTTTGTTCAGTGAGTGAATAAAGGTAGGTAGGAACCAAAGTGCCTGCCGATGTTCCCTGGGATCCACGCAAGCGAAGAGCGTCTACATTCCGATTGGCTGTCAGTGTTTGGTCGCTGAAGCGAATAATAGTCATTTGCATAAAGTTAAAAAGTTTTCAACTTCTTTTTGACGCTCTGGTCGCTCAACTTTGGCCGCTGGTAGCGTTGGTCGCTTTGGTCGCTCTGGTCGCTCTTGCCCATAGAAAGTGAATGACTTCCGGCGATTTGGTCGCTCAATTCGCTTCTGGTGTGGACGGACAGTAACAGTTACCACAGCCGCTGTTATACAATCCGAAACGGTTGCACAGACACAACAAACACCGCTTTTGCCGAAAAGGGGGGGCAGCTCAGTGGTTTGGCTTCATTTCGGATTTAAGCCCGCTGATACAGAACAAACGCAGCCGATATGTAAACTGTGCGATAAAGTCGTTCCTGCGCCTGATGCGAATACTTCCAACCTCTTTTACCACCTGAAGAAAAATCACGAAGAAGAACACGGAAAACTCCAACTACTCCGATCAAAACAAAAAAGGGATGAAACTGCAGGGGGCTCTGGAAAGAAATACAGCCAGCCGAAGCTAAAGGAAGCATTCACCCAAGGCACGAAATATGAAAAGACGTCTCAGCGACACAAGCAGATCACAGGTGCCATTTCACGCTACATCTGTAAAGGCATGGCTCCCGTTTATATTGTCAAGAAAGACAGCTTTCGGGACCTCATCCACACACTCGATCCGAGGTACGTGATGCCCAGTCGGAAGCACTTTAGCAAAGTGGAGTTGCCTCACTTGTATGCTAGTTGTCGGGCAGAAGTGGAGAGAGAGGTATGCAGTGCAACAAAATATGCCTTGACGACGGACATGTGGCTGAGCAGAGCAACACAGCCCTATATGAGTTTAGGGATCCACGATCCACTTCATCAAGGACTGGACCCTCCGCGGTCGCTGTCTACAGACTGTGCAGGGGCGGACTGGCCATCGGGAATACCGGGGACATCCCCGGTGGGCCGATGGCCGAAAATATAAATCCAACGGCCCATCACTATTATGTACCGGCCCACGCCCATCATCGCATCAGCCCTACAGTGGTTGAAACAGCGGCACAAGCGTAATTTTCTCCAAGAGCTATACCTAGAGCTCCAAGAGCTACTCGCACTGACTGCTTTTATACTGCTACTCGCAATCGGTCTTCACACTCATGGTGACTATTTTTCGATTTTTTTTTAAGTGTCTTTTAATATGTGTTTTACAGACTTCGGAAGTCCAAAGTAAGAAAAGATCTCCACCTTATTAATAAACACCTCTAAATTGGTTCTTACACAGCCGAAGTGTAGAGAATTTGGATTTGCATACATACACGCAACGCGGCACCCAGTTCTACGCATGCGCACAACCCATGAGGCCCAGCTCTTCGTTGCCTTCGTTGTTTTGGAGAGTGCGAGAGCATGCCGTCGGCACCAAAACGAAAAGGTGGAGCTGAAAAGCTAAGAGATAAAAAGAAAAAATGTCTGGAGAAAGGTGCCTCAAAACATTTAAAAATATCAAATTTCTTTGGAAAACCACCGACTGGTGACAGTGAAAAGGTAAGATGTGGCGTTGACGTTGCCAAATGTGAGCTTTCTATTCGCAGATGAGGTAACGTTCCCTACAGCTAGCCTTGCATATATAGACCGTTATGATCTGGTAAAATAAGCAAGCTGGTGTTGTTGTCAACATCTAGATTATCTATTTTAACATGTTAGCCGTAGTCACTGGCTTACAATTGATGAGCAAGCTATCCATGGTGGTAGTTGTAAATAGGACAATCTTATAATTTCTATTAACCTGTGACAAATAAGTTAACCAGCTAGTTTGTTATGCTAAAATCTAAAATTATAAATAATGTTTATATGTTATCTAGATTGTTAATATGTTATGTAGAGGCGTTGACTTGGCCAAGTATAGCATGCATTTCACAACATATTAAACAAAATGTTAATATGTTATCTAGATTGATGATTCAGCTGCTGGAAGCAGCAGCCAGGGGCATGAGAGCCAAGATAAGAGCCAGGGTACAACGTACACCGTAAGTAACACTTTAATATACCAAGTACAAAAATAGTGTATTTCAATTGAGCAGATGTATTAAGATAAAGTCCGATTAACGAGTTATTAACGACGCTGCAAACCCATTTTAACGACGTCAATGTTTTTCTCGCGAGATTAACGTTCCTTTTGGTCAACAGGCTTGTCTACTTTCTATTGGTAACCTAACTGTTAAGGTTCATTGTTTCTTAAATAAGAGGCCTGGCGATGTTCACAGCAAACTTGAAAAAATGAATTATTAAGCCATGGTTTGACTGCACTATAGGCTGAGTCTTTGTGAAATGTGCACTTTATAATTATATTTTGTAGCGCCCTGTTTGGCAATGTTGTTTTTCAATAAAATAAAACATTTGCATAAAGCAAGCCAATCCACTTTTCCATGTTGATAAGAGCATTACAATAATAGGGACATTCAAAAATTGCGATTAATTGTGTTTAAATATTTTAATAGTTTGACTCATTTCAAGTATATTTATCTAATACACATTGAGTGTACTAACCAATAGTGGAAAGTTAATTATAAAAAAGTATTCTTAGTACACTTAAATGTAATGTTCTTAAGTGTAGTTTGCTGATAGTGTTGTGTCAATGGTTTAACATACTAACATGATAAACCCTATTTACCACTCACGTAGGCTGAAGATGACAGTGATAGGGATATCAGCCAGGATGACAGAGAAAGTCAAGGCCAAGAGGATAGGGATAGCAGCCAGGATGACAGAGAAAGTCAAGGCCAAGAGGATAGGGATAGCAGCCAGGATGACAGAGAAAGTCAAGGCCAAGAGGACAGGGATAGCAGCCATGATGATAGAGAAAGTTGAGGCCAAGATGACAGGGATGATCAAGGGCAAGAAGACACAGAAAGTGAAGGCAAAGATTTTGATTATTTCACCAGGCCGAAGTCAGACACATTTGACCACTTCTTCCGTTTTCACCCACAGCAGAAGGCAGACAAGGCTGTAGTGCAGAGAGCTTTTTTTTGTAAAGACGGCACAAACAGAAAATGGCTTTCATACAGTCAAGAAAAAGAAGCCCTCTTCTGTTCCCTTTGTCTCGCCTTTGCTAATCACACAGAAAGCAGCACGTTCATCACTGGCATGTCCAACCTCACACACATACACCAGAGAGTTGAAGAGCATGAGAAGAGCCAACTACACAGAGGTTGCGCTGAGGCATATTTTCTCCGATCTTCAAGAAGCACGATCCAGGACCTTCTCATGGGACCTCAGATGTCACTTCACAGAGAGCAAGTCCGCAGAAGGCGACAAGTGTTGGAGCGCATTATAGATGTAATAAAGCTCATCGGCAAAAGAGGTTTGAGCTACAGAGGCAGGCAGAAAGAGGCAGCATACACACTGGATGACGACACTATTGACCATGGTAACTTTTTGGAAATAACAGTTTTACTGGGAAAATATGATGTTTGTCTCAAGGAACACCTCACTCTCTGCATCGAAAAGAGCAAGAAGATTCACCAGTCTGGTTCAACAAAAGGTAGAGGTGCCCTTGTCACTCTCCTATCCAAAACGACCATCGACTACATCATCACCACCATTCAACGCCTCATGAAAAGTGCCATCGCTGCTGAAGTCCGGAAATCTGGAATGTACTCGGTCCAGATCGACACCACACAGGACATCACAGCCCATGATCAGTGCTCTGTTGTCATACGGTATGTGACAGACACTGTTCATGAGCGACTAGTTGCTGTGACCAGATGTGAGGCTTCCACTGGGCAGTACTTTGCCCAACTTGTGAATGGCGTGCTGGTGGCCATGGATCTGGATGTGAAGCAGTGTATTGGGAATTCCACCGATGGGGCCTCCAATATGCAAGGCCAATATAAAGGCTTCTCTGCATTGCTCTCTGAAAAGTGCCCAACACAAATCCATGTGTGGTGCTATTCACACATATTAAATCTTGTGCTGACAGACACAACACAGTGTGTGCTGGCAAGTGGCTCTCTTTTTTCACTTATGAACCACATCGCTGTCTTCTTCAGAGAGTCCTACCAGAGGATGAACATCTGGGAAAAGGAGAGCAAAGACCCAAGACGCAGACGTCTCACCTCTATAGGAGAAACGTGATGGTGGTCCAAAGATGCTGCTCTGACGAAGGTGTTTGGCTCTTTTGGAAAGCCAGACGGGGCCCTGTATTTTGATGTCCTTCACACCCTCTCAGCCATTCAAGATGGAGAGACCATCAATGCCACGGCGAGAGTAAATGCCCAGGGATACATCGGCCAGCTTCTAAAGTATGAAACTATACTAACAGCTCAGATCTTCCTGCGAATTTTCCAGGTCACTTCACCAGTTTCAAAATATCTTCAAACCAGTGGAATGGACATCCTGACAGCTCATCGGATGGTTGCGACTGCAGAAGCAGAGCTGAAAGAAATGACCAGAGATTTTCAGAGCATCAAGACAGCAGCCGACAAATTCATCCAGTGGGCCAACTATAAAATTGGGGAGGAGAGTGAGGAGACTGAGCTGGAGGTGGAGACCACTCTGCCACAGAAACGGGGAAGAAGGAAAAAATCGATGCCTGGAGAGAGGTCCCGAGATGAGGCTGTGACAGATGCCGAAGCATCATACAAGATTGAGGTTCACAATCGAATAATGGACACAGTCGCAGGAAGCATGCACCAACGTTTCCTCAAGAATGGCACTTTGTATGCTGATCTGGCACTTCTGGACCCAAAAAACTTCAGCCAGGTTATATCCTACGGCGAAAGTTTCCCAGAGGCAGCACTTCAAGAGCTAAGCAAATGTTTGCTGCCATTTGATGACAGAGCAAAAGAGGCAGAGTTACAAAGCGAACTCAAAAGTCTGGCACGACAATGGGATAGGCTGAAGTCATCAGTATTTGATGAATACACAACAAAGACAACAGAACCCGGGCCAGAGGATGCTGAAGATGAGGCAGAGATAGTGTACAAAAAGTGCTCATCTTGCAAGGACTGTCCAATCTGTTGCTACCGAGTTCTGAAGCAGTACAACCTCCTGACAGATGCATACCACATCATAGGCCTTGCATACAGGTTCCTGCTTACCCTCTCTGTCACACAGGTAGCATGTGAGCGAAGCTTTTCAACCCTGAAATACATAAAAAACAGGCTCAGGAGCTCACTCTCTCAACAGCACCTGGAGGCTTTTATGTTGATGGCTACTCAAACAGATGTTTTGCAGATGCTGGACAGTGAGAAAATCATTGACGGTGTTGCAGAAAAGAGTGAGCTGCTGCAAAAACTACTCATGTAATAAAATAATAAAACTGTTATAGTATGGAGTATACTGATATTGTTTTTTATATCTATATATATATATATATATTTATTTATAACCATATATATATATTTATTTATTTATGACCTTAAAGAACCTGGGCTGCTAGTTTAGGTTCTGTTATGTAACTTACTGTTTTGTTATGCACCTTCAGCACCCCTACACACACAAACAATCACACACCCAGCATGCAACACTACTGATACCACTGATGTTCACACCCCATCGTATGTTCTGTTCTGTTCATTTCTAATATATTGTTCATACAAATTCTACCCACTGATTCCAGTTTCTTTATTGTGTGGTCTTTCTCTGCTGACATTCATTCCTTAAGGCTTGGTAGTTATACTTGTATAACCATCTGATACTAGCAAAGAGTTAAGCATATTCATCTAGCAAACTATACCTACCTTGGAGTGTTACAATAGCCAATAATCATTTTATTCCATGTGTCCATCCAGGCAAATTGGTGGATCCAAATGTTATTAAAAAACAAACATACATATATGATGTAATTTCTTTGTAATCATCCAAAATAATGTTAAGTGTATGGATATTTTTCCCAGAAGGCCACTGACTGTTCGATACGCGCGATCCATTGAGTGGGCAACGCGGCTACTTAGTGGGCCGCGCGCCGTGTATTGAGTGGGCCGGTCTGACAGAAACTCCCGGGCCACTTTTTTCCCCCAGTCCGCCCCTGAGACTGTGTACTTTCCTGACGACCATACGGGAGTGATACTCGCCCAAGGTATGAGCCTGACATTGCTATGCACTTATGCTTTCGCAAGTTTTACTATTATTGTTTTTACTAATATGCTTACACCAATGAACTGTGTGATTGTACAGCACAAGTATTTTATTCCGAATTTCCTATTAGAGTTCTCTCCATACACTTAGGAACTAATGTCTGTAGGTTTCCGTCTCGTCAGGTAATTCTAGTCACGTGACTGCCAGGGGTCCATAATTATTTATAGATATCATTCATAGATATTGTAAAACAGCATATCTGTGTTTATGGCTGTCTTATGTCAATTGTAGTGATTCTTACTTATTCTATCTGTCTGTCTGTCTAGGTCTGAGAGATGCCTTGGAGTCATGGGGACTGGAAGAAGGCAATCTTGTCTGTGTCACCACAGACAATGCATCAAATAACATCTGTGCCATGGAACTGAATGAGTGGGAACGATTGCAGTGCTTTGGTCACCGTCTACAGCTAGCCATCGGTAAGTGTAAAACAATCTTTAAAATGGCTTAGGGGTGGGGAACCTATGTCTCGAGGGTCATATACGGGCCTTGAGGATGTTTTCTCCGGCCCCTGACATATATTTCATGTGAAGCTGCATAACATTAAAATTGACATATTTTGTAAAGGAATCTTAGAAATTACATTTGCAATACAATTAAGTTATATTCATGGGACCTAGAGAAGGTGGGGTCTATTTTAAAGGTGGCTGCAATCCTGGTTTGTGTTCATAGTACGGCCCTCGAAGGACTTTTACGGCCATTGGAGAAATTTGTAGTGGCCCCTCGAATGAAAAAGGTTCCCCAGCCCTGGCTTAGAGTTAGAGTAATATTGCAAAGGGATAGCAACAAAAATATTGGTGAATTGAAATTTCTTTGGTCATCCTGCAAACATTATTGAACAAGTTATTCTTTCCATTTTATTTATTATTTTGACTGTCATGGTACACAATGAATTGTAATAGTTATTATATTATATATTTATATTACAATACATTTATACATTTAAATAAATTAATTTAAATTCATATCATAATACCCTTACTATCTAATTTTAAAACAATCCATAACTCATTTAAGTGATCCATGATTATAGAAAAAAATATGCTGTCAAATATGTTATTACATCACTTTTTCTTTTGATTTCAACAGAGAATTCTCTAAAAAACCTCACCCCAACATCCACAAGGCAGGCTGTGGAGAGAGCAGTGGGTGTCTGCAAGAGAGTGGTGAGTGCCTTCTCCAACTCTTGGAAGAGGAGAAGGGAACTGGCCAAAGCCCAAGCAGCACTGGGCTTGCCTCACCACCAGTTAATCACGGAAACACCCACCAGGTGGGGGTCCCGCCAGCAGATGGTTGCACGGTTCTTGGAGCAGGAGAAAGCCCTTTCACAGGTCCTCCTTGCAGATAAGAAGGTGAGATGTGGCCACTGGACATTACAGATTGAGCCCGTTTACATTACCGCAATAATTGGGTTATTGGAATATACAGATTATTAGAATAAACTGTTAGTCAATTACATGCAGTCTGTTGGTTGCATGTGTTACACGACCCAAGTGTGTGACAACAAACTGGAATTGAAAGCTTGTGATTGGCTACTTACTATTCTATAATGTCAATAACCTGATATGTCTTGAGAAATCAGTTTATTAGCCAAAAACGTACCTGTTATAATTGGACTTCTCATAAACCGATTACTGACATAAACCGATTGTTATAAACTTTTTATTCCATTTATATGAGCACTTAAATAAACCGATTTCTCAAAAAAAACTGATTATAAACGGTTTACTGATGTGCTCATTGATTGTTCTCATTGTGGATGCTGATTAGATTTGCAGCCTAGATTCACTTTATTAAAGCGTCCAATATTTTTTATTTACTTAGGCAAGACATCTGGTTCCGAGCTGGCAAGATGTGTCAATCCTAGACTCGCTGAACAAAGCCCTGGGCCCTCTGTTTGAATTTACCGATGCATTGTCGGGGGAGAAATATGTGAGCGTATCCTTTCTCAAGCCGGTGCTGCATTTGTTCAATGATCAAATCCTCAGCCCAAAAGAAGGGGAAACGGAGCTCACCAAAGCAGTCAAAGGAGGTGTGCTGAAATACCTCAATGAGAAGTACGATGATGCAGCCACAAACAACATCCTCGACATGGCAACACTGGTGGACCCCAGGTTCAAGACAACTTACCTGAGGGAAAACCGTGCGGAGTACATGAAGAACCGAGCTGTCACAGAGCTGCTGGGTATGGTGGAGGGAGCCACGGCGCCACCAGCAAGTGATCAAAGAGCAGTAGGCTCCCAAGCTGCTGAAGATGACCCTCCCACAAAGAAAAGACCTTGGCCAGCTACTTTAAGAAGGCAGTTCCAGCCAGCGCCCACACCCGCCTGGGCAACAGAGAAAGCATCGAACTGGAGGTCGCCATGTACCTCCAGGCACCTGGGCCTGCTTCAGAGGCAGACCCACTGGAGTGGTGGAAGCAGCATGAGGTCACTTTCCCATCTGTGGCTAGGCTCGCCAACAAGTATTTATGCATTCCAGCCACTAGCTCTTCGTCGGAAAGGGCATTCAGTGCAAGTGGAAATATTATAACTTGCAAGAGGTCTTGTCTGAAACCAAACACCGTAGACCAACTGGTGTTCCTTGCACTAAACCTGTAATGTTGACATGTTTCTACCTCTTTAAATTGTTTGTGTTGTATTGTTTGTGCTTTATGTTTGCACATTTGTTCAATTAGGCCTAATGCTTTAAACAGAGTTCTGTTCAAACCTGTCCTGATGTTTACAATTTTTATACAGGACAGGGGTTGGACAAAATAACTGAGACACCTGTCATTTTAGTGTGGGAGGTTTCATGGCTCAAGAGGACCAGCCTGTTGGCCAATCTTCATTAATTGCACATTGCACCGGAAAAGTGAAATTTGAAGGTTCAATTAGCAGTGTAAGAGCACAGTTTTGCTCAAAATGTGAGCACCTTACTGGTGCAATGTGCAATTAATGAAGATTGGACAACAGGCTGGTCCATTTGAGCCATGAAACTTCCCACACTAAAATGACGGGTGTTTCAGTTATTTTGTCCAACCTCTGTACATGTTGCACTACAATGTTGCAGAGTTAAGATTTTAAAAAAAAGATGCACTTTTATTTTTTGTTTGTTTATTTGTTCATTCTCGTCTCAAACCTGAAGCGTGTGCACTTAAGTGAAGTGAATGTATTAATTGCCCTATGATGGTTACTGTACTACCTCTACACACAGTATAATTTATTCTGAAGGAAAACCAAAGTGAAGGCTACTGCACTTGTGTGTGTGTGCACTATACGTATAATTTATTCTGAAGGAAAAAAAGTGAAGGCTACTGCACCTGTGTGTGTTGTGTTCACACACACACACACACACACACACACACACACACACACACACACACACACACACACACACACACACACACACACACACACACACAGTAGCCTTCACTTTTTTCCCTTCAGAGTAAATTATACTGTGTTCTGCTGTGTTCCATGTTTTTAATTTGTGTGCAGCAATTGAATGAACATGTTTCTCTTGTGATGCTGAAAATAAAGAGAACAACTGAAATCTGCGTAATTGTGGTACAGGTCGTGATGGATCACACTTTTAAGTACACCCCTATCCAGTAGAGCAAGAGGGCATATCGTGATATATATCGCTATCGTGATATAAAATAATCCATATCGTGATATATGTTTTTTCCATATCGCCCAGCCCTAATACATAGATATCTATATCATATAACATATTGTGTGCGCCTCCAGACGATATTATGAATCACAAACGACTTTGTCGGGTTCTGCGACGTCTCTGGTTCTTCCACTTTCACATCAACCTGAAGTCGACTGAACCGCGCGCTGCCGGGCGATGGTGCCTCGCGGCAACCGGCGGCATGTCGCAGTTCATGTACTTCAGCGAGTCAAACCAAAGTTCCTTTCCCCCAATTCCTTCTCAACCATGGCTCAGATAACCCCCACGACAGTCTCGTTGTGGAAATACAAGACACGTCAAAGAACCAACAAGAAACACTTGCGTTACAGTGTGTGTATTCACATTGATGTGGACGTTGAAGAACCAGGAACGTCGGAGAACCCAACGCGGTCGTTTGAGATTCATAATATCGGCTCACACAGCTTTTGGCCGTGATAATATATATTATATGATATAGATATCTGTGTAGGCTATATGATAATATTTAGATATAGAGCTCCAGGACTCCCGTGTGTTCTAGAATATTTACAGAACACGGCTAAAGGGTGTGCGCCTCGCCATTGCGATACATCCACTGTAAACAGAGCGCATGGTGGCTGCAAGCTGCTCAGGGCCACACCCCCACCCTCCTCCTTGACACGCCCACCGAAACAGCGCATTTGGGGGAAGCTCAATGTGCGACTGGCTCGGAGTGGCTGTAACTCTGCACCACGGCTGAATTAAGGTAACGTCTTTGAATACTGTGTTAGTTGCCCACTAATACCTATATTAAAGAATACATAAAATAGCATGTCATGGGACCTTTAACAACTTCAAGAATGGCTCTATGTTTGACCCACGTGAAGCGTCATCTGCTGGGTTGTCCTTAGAGTTAACATATCTCCATTGTTTGTCTTGGGATAGTTCACAGATCAATGTAACTGTTACGGCCGTGAGCCGACCGCATTGTCTCCCCTCCCCCTGCATGCAATACCCCTCCCTGTTTTTCCCCAAAGCAGCTCAAGTGGGCGGGTCCTAGGGGTCGTAACAGTAACTCTGTTGGCAACAAAGGTATGGTATCTTCTTGTTTCGTTGTGGATATATCCCAATACCGATATGCTATCCGTCCAGAAAACAGAGTCCTTAAGTTCCTGTTGTAGCTCCCTCTTCAGCATCCGATCCACTTTCACGGCAAGTGTTGCTGCAGTAAGCTACAGCCTGGGTATCGTGATCTGTCTGAGAGGAGTCACTCTTGATTTTCCCAGAACAAATACAAAGTAGACCCTTCCTGCTGTGTTAGTGGCCCTGAGATAGCTGACAGTGCCATAACCTATTTCACTTGCATCACTGAAGTGATGGAGCTCTGCAGTCCTTATAGGGCCAAAATACTCAGGTTTCATGCACCTATCCACTTTAAATCTGCTGAGCTGCTCAGTCCGGTGATTCATCTCTGCCATTGGCTGGAAAAGTCTCCTGGGATAATTTCGTCCCATCCTGAATTTACTTTGCAGAGTCCTTGGAGTATTTGTTTTGCTTTCAGGGTGAAAGGAGAAAGGAATCCTAATGGATCATAGATTGAGCTAACCATAGAATGGATGCCTCTTCTGGTAAGGGCCCTATCCTTGATGGCAACGTTGATGGCGAAAGAGTCACTTTCGGTGTTCCATTCAATCCCAAGTACCCTTTCGATGGGCTATTTCTCCTTGTCTAAGTCTAGTTCCTTAAATTGCTTGGCTCTGTGATGGAATCCTCGTTAGCACTTCACGGCTATTACTGACCCATTTGGTCAATGAGAATCCCCCTTGGGCACATGCCTCTCTGAGGTCAAACCTTGATGGCTTCTTCCACTGTCGCTGTAGACATGAGGCAGTCGTCAACATAGAAGTTGTTGCTGATTGTCTGAGTTACTTCTCTGTCGTACCTGTGGCAATTGTCTTCTGTAGTTTGCCTTAAAGCGAAATTAGCAATGCTAGGAGAAGACGCAGCACCAAAGAGGTGGACATTCATCCTGTAGTTCTCCAAGGGTCGGTTGGTGTCGCCTCCTTGCCACCATAGAAATCGGAGGAAGTCCCTGTGATGTTCTCGGACCTGCACACGGTAGAACATTGATTCAATGCCTGCCATGAAGGCAATCTGTTCTTGGCGGAACTGGAGGACTCCTATGAGGGTGTTTGTTAAATTGGGTCCTTGGAGGAGTTCCTGGTTTAGAGAGGTGTCTTTAAAAGATGCAGCACAATCAAACACAACTCTTAGTTTACCCTTCTGTTGAAGGGTCCATGGTGAGATATGTACCAGACCTGTCCATCCTTACGATGAAGTAGGGCTGTCAATCCTCCCCTCAAATCATATTCGAATTTCTAATGCTTCTTATGTTGAATATTCGAATAATATTCGAATATTTTAATTATATTTTTTTTATTATATCATTATATATCACCGATACCATCTTATTATTAGGCCTACGTCCCGCGTCCACTAGAGGGCGCATCAACCAAATCTGTTATGTAACATTTGCAACAAGTTTTACCAAATCAATACAAAACTTATATAAATAGGTAAGATATAACGCCAGAAATATTCAAGCAATGATGTTTAATGAAGAAGCTGATGTTCAATCATTCAAATACACACACACTGCTATTTTACGATGTTATTCTTGGCTGTTTTGACCGTGGCTCTTCCTCAGCCGCTAACTGTTCTGCGTACTCCGAGTAATGCACTGAATGGAGGTGTGCGCTAATGTTGCTCGTAGTGGAGTGGTACTTTAACGACTTACAGCATAATTTGCAAATGACGGTTTCTCTGGATGTATTCTTCCCGTTTCTCGATGGAAATCGAACAATTTTCCACACGGTGCTTTTTAAGTTTTTAGAAGTTATGCTTTCCATCTCTGTGTCTGCTCGCGCGCTGCTTCCCACCATCTTGTAAGCATACAATGCCGAACGAACGTCACGACGCACGACGTTGACTTTGATTTGCGTCCTTGCTAGGCAAAAGTTAAATGTAATTCTTGACTTGTCAATAAAATTTGATAAAAAAAAAAAAAAAAAAAAGTTCGAACGTTAGTTGCCGCACTCGAATGTTCTCCTTTTTTAAAAATTCGAATTATATTCGAATAGCGAAGTTCGTTTTGACAGCCCTACGATGAAGCTGTTCCATTGGGACCTTTTCTGCATAACCCTTTTCCAGCACATCAGTCATGAACCTTTTATGCTCGATGGCATATCCTGCATCTCTCTTAAATTTCCTGAGGAGATTTAGAGTGCGTTGTTGGGCCACTGCGTCTTTGTTGCGAAAATGTAAAGGCAGCTGGTAGTGTCCATTTTTGAGAACAAAAGAATTGCATGCCATCGTCATGAATTTTATATCCTCATCCGATGTCTCTTCCTTTTCAACATACTTTTTTCGCAGAGGTCGTGGTTATAAGGGGTGGGAAAAATAATCGATTCTTCGATGCATCATGATTCTCGCTAGAACGATTCTTTCTTTTTTTTTTGCCTGCTGCAACATTCTGTTCGCCAGAGAGGGATAATTTTTGTAATTTTAAAATTATTGAATTTATCTTCAGTGTGTATTGGCCAATCTGATTTGTCTTGACACAATAGCGATTCAGCCTACGCATAGCATGAGCGCAAACTCACAGCCAGACACAAGAACTCCTTCTAATTCAAGAGCAGCTTTTCCTTTAATGACATAGAAAAGGAAGATTAGAAATAAAATAAAACTGAAACCTATTTTTTGCATGCTTCCATATTGTGTTAGAATGCAAGCTGCATTGATTATTGCATTGTTCATAGAAAGTCATATTTGTGACAAAAGCTTTCTCTAATATTTCTCTGAAATATTAGATAAGTTAATTCATCTGTTGATGTCTTTAATGATCATCACAAAAGTAGGAATGGATTAGCAAACTCTGAGTAGCAAACCCAGATGTATATATATATTTTTGAAAATCACACATGGAAATGTGCATAAAAAAAATTGTTGCATCGGGATGCATCGATAATCGCTTCAGAATCGAATCGTTGACCTCATATTCGGAATCGAATCGGGAGGTGCCAAGAGATTCCCACCCCTAGTGGTTATACTGCATAACGAGAAGGTCCTTGAGATTGGAGACCGATATTCGAATGGCTAACACCACACTGGGTCCAAGTTCGACAGCAGAGCAAGAAGAGAGTGGACCATTTACCTCCCATCCAAACAGTGTCTTGACTGCATATAGGCCTTTGCTATTTATTATTTCCCAGGGTGCCATTGCCTTAGGAACATCGATCCCAATCAGCAGTTCTTGGGTGACTTGGGAACAATCATACTCAGTCGACTCATGCTTGTTGATCAGTCAACCACAAATCACACGTAGGTGATCATATTTACTGCTCCATTTATGTATCGCCCTCTTTGCCGGACTGGGATGAGTAGGTGAAGATTGACGGGACAAAGTCAGGACTGTCGAAGTCATCACAGTCCTCGACATTAACGGTTGCCCGCTTGCCCGGGGCAGGTAAACTCTGTGATCGGGCAACTAAAAT
Source organism: Gadus chalcogrammus (assembly GCF_026213295.1). Taxonomy (NCBI): domain Eukaryota; kingdom Metazoa; phylum Chordata; class Actinopteri; order Gadiformes; family Gadidae; genus Gadus; species Gadus chalcogrammus. Next base: position 25,891,621 of record NC_079419.1, on the reverse strand, counting down.
GTGACGTGTAGTTGCCCGTTCGGGGAAATTATTTCTTTTCTTTGAAAATACACATACTAAATTGACAAAATAAACGTCCTCCTATAACGTCCTCCTATATAAACTGGCCAAGTGCCGGGTAAATGTAACGCAAATAAAAGAAAGACACCTGAAAACGAGACCCCGTCGGGATACGAAACTAAAAGGCAAAGGAACTTTTTAATAAGTTGGATTGAGAATTTTCCGTGGGTCCGTCATGACAAGGAAAAGGACGAGATGTTTTGCTTCACCTGCCGGGAGTTTCCGACAAAAGCAGACACGTAAGTAGAAACACAATTCACTATCCCCTTCCTATTTTAACAATAGCCTATTTAATTAAGGCAAATTTTATCGGGAGTAACGTCACATTAGTGTCTGTCTGCCTGCGCACTGTTCAAGTGTGATGAAAGAGAAATGAGTGCGAATAAGTAATCCCGTTTATACCACGGTCACTTGCCAAAGAAAATAAATTAAGACATATTTTCATGCGTTTCACAATCCAAATTTAAAGTTTTTCACAAGCCACAACTTTGTTTCCCTGGTAACGCCGGGGGGTTTGACTAATACCTGGAATAACCATTACCCTCCCGTAAGGTTCTTATGCAACGGAAACGTTGTTGAACACTCCTCCAGTAAATAGGACGCACCTTAGCTACGACTTGGCAACGGGAGGTATTCTAGTCCGCTCAGCAATGAGCCAGAGAGCTAACGTTATGCATTGTACATATTTATAATTCGAAATTCGTCCCAGCCTTTATACCACAGATTATCTAGGCGGGTCTCACATAACCGCGTTGTCCGATTACAGTTTAATTCATTTTTCACAATTTATCAGCTCTCGTTTTGAAGACCGAATCGCCGCGCCATTCGTTTAAATGGGAATCGCGACGGTCTATACTTTCAACATAAAGTGTACAGATATTTATAATTTGAAATTCGTCCCAGCCTTTATACCACAGATACTATAGGGTCTATAGCATATAAGTAAGGGATAATGCAGGGCCGGCGCTATAGGCATAGGAGAACTTGGCGATACTGTGTACCAACGTAGTTATTACACATTTTATACTTCACTGTGTGACTGGGTTGTTACAATTACAGTAAAGGAATTATATTCTATATATAAATAACAACTGCCCATCTACTGTCATACATTCTGATGGGTCACATACTTCAGTGTAAAACTGTAACCATTTAGTTCAAGCTTATTTTTTGTCAAGGCTTAATTATTAACCATGTTGATGTTCTTATTGCAGTACATCCTCTCTATATATTGGCACAAAGTCCTTCCGGCACAATATTTTAGAGGCTCATGGCAAGAGCAAAAGGCACGAGCACTGTGCCGTTGCCGCCAGAGGAACAGAAGCACCCATGCCAGCTGTCATCGAAGGACTGCAAAAGATGGATGACGCTCTGCGTCTAAAAATGACGAACATTATGCATGCTGCATATTATGTAGCAAAACAAGAAGTGCCCTTTACCCACTTTTCATCCCTTAATGGCCTGATCAACAGGACTGGAGGAAGTCTTCCAGGCTGTTACCAGTCTGACAAAGCCTGTGCTAGTTATCCAACAGCACTTATTACCAACGTTTCCAATCCTTCTTGGCTTAACATTTATTTACTAAACAAAGAATAGATAGATAGATAGATAGATAGATAGATAGATAGATAGATAGATAGATAGATAGATAGATAGATAGATAGATAGATAGATAGATAGATATATACTTTACTAATCCCGGGGGAAATTCAAGTATCCAGTAGCAGCCGAAAACACACATAAAAACAGTGCAGATGGATGTGCAAAAATACAGATATAAATAATATAAATAATAAATAAATAAAATGTCCATTGTTGTTATCTATTGTCCTCCCTGCCTTTACTGGGAGCTGTTGTACAGTCTGATGGCCAGGGGGACGAAAGAGTCTATTAGTGGAGCTGGACTGGGACAGCAGTCGGCCACTGAAAACACTCCTCTGCCTGGTGAAGGTGTCATGCAGAGGGTGGTGGGTGTTGTCCAGGATGGACAGCAGTTTGTCAAGGGTCCTTCCCTCTGCCACTGTCACCAGAGAGTCCAGCTCTGTTCCCACTACTGAGCCAGCACTCCTCACCAGTCTGTCCATTCGACCAGCGTCTCTCCTCCTGCTGCTTCCTCCCCAGCAAACCACAGCATATGAATGTCATCCCATGTAAAATAAAATACACTTCTGTCCAATTTTCAGGTTCATCGTAGACATTTATGATGTGGAGAGGGAAAAGTTGCTGGATAAAATTAAAAAAGCCATATACTTTTCAATTCTCATTGATGGGGCAACAGACAGCGCTACAATAGAGAATGAACTCATTTATGTTCGCTTTCTAGCAACGGATGGGCAAGTCAATGCCTACTTGTCTATCCAAGACGTTAAACATGGCAATGCAAATGCATGCAGGTACTATAGGTATTAAATGAAATACTGCTGATGAATCGAAATTTCTCCTTTTAAGCTATCTGTTTCATGTAAAATACCTTTGTATTTGTAATAAAATTGCCTTGCATAATGTTTATCTAATGATTTATATTTTTCTTTTTTGTTCAGCTTTTGAGGAAGCTGGCATTATTGATTGGAAGGAGAAATTAGTTGGGTTTGGCAGCGATGGGGCAGCTGTGAATGTGGGCTGCAGAAATGGCGTTGCAGCGCTTCTGCAGAAGGAACTCAACCACCCCCCTCATCTCAATCCACTGTGTTGCCCACAGATTAGAGCTTGGCATCGTAAAGGCAATTAAAACCCACAAAAAGATGGAGCAAATGCAGACAATGCTAAAAAACTTGTACGATCAGTACCACTACTCCCCCAAGGCTGTCAGAGAGCTCAGAATGATTGCAGAGGCACTTGAAGAAAAGGTGTTGAAGCCATCAAATCTACATGGCGCCCGCTGGCTTCCCTATGTGCATCGTGCAACCAAGGTCAGAATTTTAGTAAATTATTAAACATAACCTGTTGAGTTAATCCTCTTGTTTATAATTTGACCAATAGAAAATGGTGCAATACAGTAATGATAATATCTTTTACAGATTGTGTGTGACAGATATCGTGTACTGATTGCACATTTTGAAGACATGAGCTGTGTTCGAAATCGTTCCCTATACACTCGTTCCCTATTCCCTATATAGTGCACTAAATCATATACACTATATAGGGAATAGGGAACGAGTGTATAGGGAACGATTTCGAACACAGCTCATGTCTTCAAAATGTGCAATCAGTACACGATATCTGTCACACACAATCTGTAAAAGATATTATCATTACTGTATTGCACCATTTTCTATTGGTCAAATTATAAACAAGAGGATTAACTCAACAGGTTATGTTTAATAATTTACTAAAATTCTGACCTTGGTTGCACGATGCACATAGGGAAGCCAGCGGGCGCCATGTAGATTTGATGGCTTCAACACCTTTTCTTCAAGTGCCTCTGCAATCATTCTGAGCTCTCTGACAGCCTTGGGGGAGTAGTGGTACTGATCGTACAAGTTTTTTAGCATTGTCTGCATTTGCTCCATCTTTTTGTGGGTTTTAATTGCCTTTACGATGCCAAGCTCTAATCTGTGGGCAACACAGTGGATTGAGATGAGGGGGTGGTTGAGTTCCTTCTGCAGAAGCGCTGCAACGCCATTTCTGCAGCCCACATTCACAGCTGCCCCATCGCTGCCAAACCCAACTAATTTCTCCTTCCAATCAATAATGCCAGCTTCCTCAAAAGCTGAACAAAAAAAGAAAAATGTAAATCATTAGATAAACATTATGCAAGGCAATTTTATTACAAATACAAAGGTATTTTACATGAAACAGATAGCTTAAAAGGAGAAATTTCGATTCATCAGCAGTATTTCATTTAATACCTATAGTACCTGCATGCATTTGCATTGCCATGTTTAACGTCTTGGATAGACAAGTAGGCATTGACTTGCCCATCCGTTGCTAGAAAGCGAACATAAATGAGTTCATTCTCTATTGTAGCGCTGTCTGTTGCCCCATCAATGAGAATTGAAAAGTATATGGCTTTTTTAATTTTATCCAGCAACTTTTCCCTCTCCACATCATAAATGTCTACGATGAACCTGAAAATTGGACAGAAGTGTATTTTATTTTACATGGGATGACATTCATATGCTGTGGTTTGCTGGGGAGGAAGCAGCAGGAGGAGAGACGCTGGTCGAATGGACAGACTGGTGAGGAGTGCTGGCTCAGTAGTGGGAACAGAGCTGGACTCTCTGGTGACAGTGGCAGAGGGAAGGACCCTTGACAAACTGCTGTCCATCCTGGACAACACCCACCACCCTCTGCATGACACCTTCACCAGGCAGAGGAGTGTTTTCAGTGGCCGACTGCTGTCCCAGTCCAGCTCCACTAATAGACTCTTTCGTCCCCCTGGCCATCAGACTGTACAACAGCTCCCAGTAAAGGCAGGGAGGACAATAGATAACAACAATGGACATTTTATTTATTTATTTATTTATATTTATTTATATCTGTATTTTTGCACATCCATCTGCACTGTTTTTATGTGTGTTTTCGGCTGCTACTGGATACTTGAATTTCCCCCGGGATTAGTAAAGTATATATCTATCTATCTATCTATCTATCTATCTATCTATCTATCTATCTATCTATCTATCTATCTATCTATCTATCTATCTATCTATTCTTTGTTTAGTAAATAAATGTTAAGCCAAGAAGGATTGGAAACGTTGGTAATAAGTGCTGTTGGATAACTAGCACAGGCTTTGTCAGACTGGTAACAGCCTGGAAGACTTCCTCCAGTCCTGTTGATCAGGCCATTAAGGGATGAAAAGTGGGTAAAGGGCACTTCTTGTTTTGCTACATAATATGCAGCATGCATAATGTTCGTCATTTTTAGACGCAGAGCGTCATCCATCTTTTGCAGTCCTTCGATGACAGCTGGCATGGGTGCTTCTGTTCCTCTGGCGGCAACGGCACAGTGCTCGTGCCTTTTGCTCTTGCCATGAGCCTCTAAAATATTGTGCCGGAAGGACTTTGTGCCAATATATAGAGAGGATGTACTGCAATAAGAACATCAACATGGTTAATAATTAAGCCTTGACAAAAAATAAGCTTGAACTAAATGGTTACAGTTTTACACTGAAGTATGTGACCCATCAGAATGTATGACAGTAGATGGGCAGTTGTTATTTATATATAGAATATAATTCCTTTACTGTAATTGTAACAACCCAGTCACACAGTGAAGTATAAAATGTGTAATAACTACGTTGGTACACAGTATCGCCAAGTTCTCCTATGCCTATAGCGCCGGCCCTGCATTATCCCTTACTTATATGCTATAGACCCTATAGTATCTGTGGTATAAAGGCTGGGACGAATTTCAAATTATAAATATCTGTACACTTTATGTTGAAAGTATAGACCGTCGCGATTCCCATTTAAACGAATGGCGCGGCGATTCGGTCTTCAAAACGAGAGCTGATAAATTGTGAAAAATGAATTAAACTGTAATCGGACAACGCGGTTATGTGAGACCCGCCTAGATAATCTGTGGTATAAAGGCTGGGACGAATTTCGAATTATAAATATGTACAATGCATAACGTTAGCTCTCTGGCTCATTGCTGAGCGGACTAGAATACCTCCCGTTGCCAAGTCGTAGCTAAGGTGCGTCCTATTTACTGGAGGAGTGTTCAACAACGTTTCCGTTGCATAAGAACCTTACGGGAGGGTAATGGTTATTCCAGGTATTAGTCAAACCCCCCGGCGTTACCAGGGAAACAAAGTTGTGGCTTGTGAAAAACTTTAAATTTGGATTGTGAAACGCATGAAAATATGTCTTAATTTATTTTCTTTGGCAAGTGACCGTGGTATAAACGGGATTACTTATTCGCACTCATTTCTCTTTCATCACACTTGAACAGTGCGCAGGCAGACAGACACTAATGTGACGTTACTCCCGATAAAATTTGCCTGAATTAAATAGGCTATTGTTAAAATAGGAAGGGGATAGTGAATTGTGTTTCTACTTACGTGTCTGCTTTTGTCGGAAACTCCCGGCAGGTGAAGCAAAACATCTCGTCCTTTTCCTTGTCATGACGGACCCACGGAAAATTCTCAATCCAACTTATTAAAAAGTTCCTTTGCCTTTTAGTTTCGTATCCCGACGGGGTCTCGTTTTCAGGTGTCTTTCTTTTATTTGCGTTACATTTACCCGGCACTTGGCCAGTTTATATAGGAGGACGTTATAGGAGGACGTTTATTTTGTCAATTTAGTATGTGTATTTTCAAAGAAAAGAAATAATTTCCCCGAACGGGCAACTACACGTCACATTTTAGTTGCCCGATCACAGAGTTTACCTGCCCCGGGCAAGCGGGCAACCGTTAATGTCGAGGACTGTGATGACTTCGACAGTCCTGACTTTGTCCCGTCAATCTTCACCTACTCAACCCAGTCCGGCAAAGAGGGCGATACATAAATGGAGCAGTAAATATGATCACCTACGTGTGATTTGTGGTTGACTGATCAACAAGCATGAGTCGACTGAGTATGATTGTTCCCAAGTCACCCAAGAACTGCTGATTGGGATCGATGTTCCTAAGGCAATGGCACCCTGGGAAATAATAAATAGCAAAGGCCTATATGCAGTCAAGACACTGTTTGGATGGGAGGTAAATGGTCCACTCTCTTCTTGCTCTGCTGTCGAACTTGGACCCAGTGTGGTGTTAGCCATTCGAATATCGGTCTCCAATCTCAAGGACCTTCTCGTTATGCAGTATAACCACTAGGGGTGGGAATCTCTTGGCACCTCCCGATTCGATTCCGAATATGAGGTCAACGATTCGATTCTGAAGCGATTATCGATGCATCCCGATGCAACAATTTTTTTATGCACATTTCCATGTGTGATTTTCAAAAATATATATATACATCTGGGTTTGCTACTCAGAGTTTGCTAATCCATTCCTACTTTTGTGATGATCATTAAAGACATCAACAGATGAATTAACTTATCTAATATTTCAGAGAAATATTAGAGAAAGCTTTTGTCACAAATATGACTTTCTATGAACAATGCAATAATCAATGCAGCTTGCATTCTAACACAATATGGAAGCATGCAAAAAATAGGTTTCAGTTTTATTTTATTTCTAATCTTCCTTTTCTATGTCATTAAAGGAAAAGCTGCTCTTGAATTAGAAGGAGTTCTTGTGTCTGGCTGTGAGTTTGCGCTCATGCTATGCGTAGGCTGAATCGCTATTGTGTCAAGACAAATCAGATTGGCCAATACACACTGAAGATAAATTCAATAATTTTAAAATTACAAAAATTATCCCTCTCTGGCGAACAGAATGTTGCAGCAGGCAAAAAAAAAAGAAAGAATCGTTCTAGCGAGAATCATGATGCATCGAAGAATCGATTATTTTTCCCACCCCTTATAACCACGACCTCTGCGAAAAAAGTATGTTGAAAAGGAAGAGACATCGGATGAGGATATAAAATTCATGACGATGGCATGCAATTCTTTTGTTCTCAAAAATGGACACTACCAGCTGCCTTTACATTTTCGCAACAAAGACGCAGTGGCCCAACAACGCACTCTAAATCTCCTCAGGAAATTTAAGAGAGATGCAGGATATGCCATCGAGCATAAAAGGTTCATGACTGATGTGCTGGAAAAGGGTTATGCAGAAAAGGTCCCAATGGAACAGCTTCATCGTAGGGCTGTCAAAACGAACTTCGCTATTCGAATATAATTCGAATTTTTAAAAAAGGAGAACATTCGAGTGCGGCAACTAACGTTCGAACTTTTTTTTTTTTTTTTTTTATCAAATTTTATTGACAAGTCAAGAATTACATTTAACTTTTGCCTAGCAAGGACGCAAATCAAAGTCAACGTCGTGCGTCGTGACGTTCGTTCGGCATTGTATGCTTACAAGATGGTGGGAAGCAGCGCGCGAGCAGACACAGAGATGGAAAGCATAACTTCTAAAAACTTAAAAAGCACCGTGTGGAAAATTGTTCGATTTCCATCGAGAAACGGGAAGAATACATCCAGAGAAACCGTCATTTGCAAATTATGCTGTAAGTCGTTAAAGTACCACTCCACTACGAGCAACATTAGCGCACACCTCCATTCAGTGCATTACTCGGAGTACGCAGAACAGTTAGCGGCTGAGGAAGAGCCACGGTCAAAACAGCCAAGAATAACATCGTAAAATAGCAGTGTGTGTGTATTTGAATGATTGAACATCAGCTTCTTCATTAAACATCATTGCTTGAATATTTCTGGCGTTATATCTTACCTATTTATATAAGTTTTGTATTGATTTGGTAAAACTTGTTGCAAATGTTACATAACAGATTTGGTTGATGCGCCCTCTAGTGGACGCGGGACGTAGGCCTAATAATAAGATGGTATCGGTGATATATAATGATATAATAAAAAAAAAAAATTAAAATATTCGAATATTATTCGAATATTCAACATAAGAAGCATTAGAAATTCGAATATGATTTGAGGGGAGGATTGACAGCCCTACTTCATCGTAAGGATGGACAGGTCTGGTACATATCTCACCATGGACCCTTCAACAGAAGGGTAAACTAAGAGTTGTGTTTGATTGTGCTGCATCTTTTAAAGACACCTCTCTAAACCAGGAACTCCTCCAAGGACCCAATTTAACAAACACCCTCATAGGAGTCCTCCAGTTCCGCCAAGAACAGATTGCCTTCATGGCAGGCATTGAATCAATGTTCTACCGTGTGCAGGTCCGAGAACATCACAGGGACTTCCTCCGATTTCTATGGTGGCAAGGAGGCGACACCAACCGACCCTTGGAGAACTACAGGATGAATGTCCACCTCTTTGGTGCTGCGTCTTCTCCTAGCATTGCTAATTTCGCTTTAAGGCAAACTACAGAAGACAATTGCCACAGGTACGACAGAGAAGTAACTCAGACAATCAGCAACAACTTCTATGTTGACGACTGCCTCATGTCTACAGCGACAGTGGAAGAAGCCATCAAGGTTTGACCTCAGAGAGGCATGTGCCCAAGGGGGATTCTCATTGACCAAATGGGTCAGTAATAGCCGTGAAGTGCTAACGAGGATTCCATCACAGAGCCAAGCAATTTAAGGAACTAGACTTAGACAAGGAGAAATAGCCCATCGAAAGGGTACTTGGGATTGAATGGAACACCGAAAGTGACTCTTTCGCCATCAACGTTGCCATCAAGGATAGGGCCCTTACCAGAAGAGGCATCCATTCTATGGTTAGCTCAATCTATGATCCATTAGGATTCCTTTCTCCTTTCACCCTGAAAGCAAAACAAATACTCCAAGGACTCTGCAAAGTAAATTCAGGATGGGACGAAATTATCCCAGGAGACTTTTCCAGCCAATGGCAGAGATGAATCACCGGACTGAGCAGCTCAGCAGATTTAAAGTGGATAGGTGCATGAAACCTGAGTATTTTGGCCCTATAAGGACTGCAGAGCTCCATCACTTCAGTGATGCAAGTGAAATAGGTTATGGCACTGTCAGCTATCTCAGGGCCACTAACACAGCAGGAAGGGTCTACTTTGTATTTGTTCTGGGAAAATCAAGAGTGACTCCTCTCAGACAGATCACGATACCCAGGCTGTAGCTTACTGCAGCAACACTTGCCGTGAAAGTGGATCGGATGCTGAAGAGGGAGCTACAACAGGAACTTAAGGACTCTGTTTTCTGGACGGATAGCATATCGGTATTGGGATATATCCACAACGAAACAAGAAGATACCATACCTTTGTTGCCAACAGAGTTACTGTTACGACCCCTAGGACCCGCCCACTTGAGCTGCTTTGGGGAAAAACAGGGAGGGGTATTGCATGCAGGGGGAGGGGAGACAATGCGGTCGGCTCACGGCCGTAACAGTTACATTGATCTGTGAACTATCCCAAGACAAACAATGGAGATATGTTAACTCTAAGGACAACCCAGCAGATGACGCTTCACGTGGGTCAAACATAGAGCCATTCTTGAAGTTGTTAAAGGTCCCATGACATGCTATTTTATGTATTCTTTAATATAGGTATTAGTGGGCAACTAACACAGTATTCAAAGACGTTACCTTAATTCAGCCGTGGTGCAGAGTTACAGCCACTCCGAGCCAGTCGCACATTGAGCTTCCCCCAAATGCGCTGTTTCGGTGGGCGTGTCAAGGAGGAGGGTGGGGGTGTGGCCCTGAGCAGCTTGCAGCCACCATGCGCTCTGTTTACAGTGGATGTATCGCAATGGCGAGGCGCACACCCTTTAGCCGTGTTCTGTAAATATTCTAGAACACACGGGAGTCCTGGAGCTCTATATCTAAATATTATCATATAGCCTACACAGATATCTATATCATATAATATATATTATCACGGCCAAAAGCTGTGTGAGCCGATATTATGAATCTCAAACGACCGCGTTGGGTTCTCCGACGTTCCTGGTTCTTCAACGTCCACATCAATGTGAATACACACACTGTAACGCAAGTGTTTCTTGTTGGTTCTTTGACGTGTCTTGTATTTCCACAACGAGACTGTCGTGGGGGTTATCTGAGCCATGGTTGAGAAGGAATTGGGGGAAAGGAACTTTGGTTTGACTCGCTGAAGTACATGAACTGCGACATGCCGCCGGTTGCCGCGAGGCACCATCGCCCGGCAGCGCGCGGTTCAGTCGACTTCAGGTTGATGTGAAAGTGGAAGAACCAGAGACGTCGCAGAACCCGACAAAGTCGTTTGTGATTCATAATATCGTCTGGAGGCGCACACAATATGTTATATGATATAGATATCTATGTATTAGGGCTGGGCGATATGGAAAAAACATATATCACGATATGGATTATTTTATATCACGATAGCGATATATATCACGATATGCCCTCTTGCTCTACTGGATAGGGGTGTACTTAAAAGTGTGATCCATCACGACCTGTACCACAATTACGCAGATTTCAGTTGTTCTCTTTATTTTCAGCATCACAAGAGAAACATGTTCATTCAATTGCTGCACACAAATTAAAAACATGGAACACAGCAGAACACAGTATAATTTACTCTGAAGGGAAAAAAGTGAAGGCTACTGTGTGTGTGTGTGTGTGTGTGTGTGTGTGTGTGTGTGTGTGTGTGTGTGTGTGTGTGTGTGTGTGTGTGTGTGTGTGTGTGTGTGTGAACACAACACACACAGGTGCAGTAGCCTTCACTTTTTTTCCTTCAGAATAAATTATACGTATAGTGCACACACACACAAGTGCAGTAGCCTTCACTTTGGTTTTCCTTCAGAATAAATTATACTGTGTGTAGAGGTAGTACAGTAACCATCATAGGGCAATTAATACATTCACTTCACTTAAGTGCACACGCTTCAGGTTTGAGACGAGAATGAACAAATAAACAAACAAAAAATAAAAGTGCATCTTTTTTTTAAAATCTTAACTCTGCAACATTGTAGTGCAACATGTACAGAGGTTGGACAAAATAACTGAAACACCCGTCATTTTAGTGTGGGAAGTTTCATGGCTCAAATGGACCAGCCTGTTGTCCAATCTTCATTAATTGCACATTGCACCAGTAAGGTGCTCACATTTTGAGCAAAACTGTGCTCTTACACTGCTAATTGAACCTTCAAATTTCACTTTTCCGGTGCAATGTGCAATTAATGAAGATTGGCCAACAGGCTGGTCCTCTTGAGCCATGAAACCTCCCACACTAAAATGACAGGTGTCTCAGTTATTTTGTCCAACCCCTGTCCTGTATAAAAATTGTAAACATCAGGACAGGTTTGAACAGAACTCTGTTTAAAGCATTAGGCCTAATTGAACAAATGTGCAAACATAAAGCACAAACAATACAACACAAACAATTTAAAGAGGTAGAAACATGTCAACATTACAGGTTTAGTGCAAGGAACACCAGTTGGTCTACGGTGTTTGGTTTCAGACAAGACCTCTTGCAAGTTATAATATTTCCACTTGCACTGAATGCCCTTTCCGACGAAGAGCTAGTGGCTGGAATGCATAAATACTTGTTGGCGAGCCTAGCCACAGATGGGAAAGTGACCTCATGCTGCTTCCACCACTCCAGTGGGTCTGCCTCTGAAGCAGGCCCAGGTGCCTGGAGGTACATGGCGACCTCCAGTTCGATGCTTTCTCTGTTGCCCAGGCGGGTGTGGGCGCTGGCTGGAACTGCCTTCTTAAAGTAGCTGGCCAAGGTCTTTTTCTTTGTGGGAGGGTCATCTTCAGCAGCTTGGGAGCCTACTGCTCTTTGATCACTTGCTGGTGGCGCCGTGGCTCCCTCCACCATACCCAGCAGCTCTGTGACAGCTCGGTTCTTCATGTACTCCGCACGGTTTTCCCTCAGGTAAGTTGTCTTGAACCTGGGGTCCACCAGTGTTGCCATGTCGAGGATGTTGTTTGTGGCTGCATCATCGTACTTCTCATTGAGGTATTTCAGCACACCTCCTTTGACTGCTTTGGTGAGCTCCGTTTCCCCTTCTTTTGGGCTGAGGATTTGATCATTGAACAAATGCAGCACCGGCTTGAGAAAGGATACGCTCACATATTTCTCCCCCGACAATGCATCGGTAAATTCAAACAGAGGGCCCAGGGCTTTGTTCAGCGAGTCTAGGATTGACACATCTTGCCAGCTCGGAACCAAATGTCTTGCCTAAGTAAAAAAACGCTTTAATAAAGTGAATCTAGGCTGCAAATCTAATCAGCATCCACAATGAGAACAATCAATGAGCACATCAGTAAACCGTTTATAATCAGTTTTTTTTGAGAAATCGGTTTATTTAAGTGCTCATATAAATGGAATAAAAAGTTTATAACAATCGGTTTATGTCAGTAATCGGTTTATGAGAAGTCCAATTATAACAGGTACGTTTTTGGCTAATAAACTGATTTCTCAAGACATATCAGGTTATTGACATTATAGAATAGTAAGTAGCCAATCACAAGCTTTAAATTCCAGTTTGTTGTCACACACTTGGGTCGTGTAACACATGCAACCAACAGACTGCATGTAAATGACTAACAGTTTATTCTAATAATCTGTATATTCCAATAACCCAATTATTGCGGTAATGTAAACGGGCTCAATCTGTAATGTCCAGTGGCCACATCTCACCTTCTTATCTGCAAGGAGGACCTGTGAAAGGGCTTTCTCCTGCTCCAAGAACCGTGCAACCATCTGCTGGCGGGACCCCCACCTGGTGGGTGTTTCCGTGATTAACTGGTGGTGAGGCAAGCCCAGTGCTGCTTGGGCTTTGGCCAGTTCCCTTCTCCTCTTCCAAGAGTTGGAGAAGGCACTCACCACTCTCTTGCAGACACCCACTGCTCTCTCCACAGCCTGCCTTGTGGATGTTGGGGTGAGGTTTTTTAGAGAATTCTCTGTTGAAATCAAAAGAAAAAGTGATGTAATAACATATTTGACAGCATATTTTTTTCTATAATCATGGATCACTTAAATGAGTTATGGATTGTTTTAAAATTAGATAGTAAGGGTATTATGATATGAATTTAAATTAATTTATTTAAATGTATAAATGTATTGTAATATAAATATATAATATAATAACTATTACAATTCATTGTGTACCATGACAGTCAAAATAATAAATAAAATGGAAAGAATAACTTGTTCAATAATGTTTGCAGGATGACCAAAGAAATTTCAATTCACCAATATTTTTGTTGCTATCCCTTTGCAATATTACTCTAACTCTAAGCCAGGGCTGGGGAACCTTTTTCATTCGAGGGGCCACTACAAATTTCTCCAATGGCCGTAAAAGTCCTTCGAGGGCCGTACTATGAACACAAACCAGGATTGCAGCCACCTTTAAAATAAACCCCACCTTCTCTAGGTCCCATGAATATAACTTAATTGTATTGCAAATGTAATTTCTAAGATTCCTTTACAAAATATGTCAATTTTAATGTTATGCAGCTTCACATGAAATATATGTCAGGGGCCGGAGAAAACATCCTCAAGGCCCGTATATGACCCTCGAGACATAGGTTCCCCACCCCTAAGCCATTTTAAAGATTGTTTTACACTTACCGATGGCTAGCTGTAGACGGTGACCAAAGCACTGCAATCGTTCCCACTCATTCAGTTCCATGGCACAGATGTTATTTGATGCATTGTCTGTGGTGACACAGACAAGATTGCCTTCTTCCAGTCCCCATGACTCCAAGGCATCTCTCAGACCTAGACAGACAGACAGATAGAATAAGTAAGAATCACTACAATTGACATAAGACAGCCATAAACACAGATATGCTGTTTTACAATATCTATGAATGATATCTATAAATAATTATGGACCCCTGGCAGTCACGTGACTAGAATTACCTGACGAGACGGAAACCTACAGACATTAGTTCCTAAGTGTATGGAGAGAACTCTAATAGGAAATTCGGAATAAATACTTGTGCTGTACAATCACACAGTTCATTGGTGTAAGCATATTAGTAAAAACAATAATAGTAAAACTTGCGAAAGCATAAGTGCATAGCAATGTCAGGCTCATACCTTGGGCGAGTATCACTCCCGTATGGTCGTCAGGAAAGTACACAGTCTCAGGGGCGGACTGGGGGAAAAAAGTGGCCCGGGAGTTTCTGTCAGACCGGCCCACTCAATACACGGCGCGCGGCCCACTAAGTAGCCGCGTTGCCCACTCAATGGATCGCGCGTATCGAACAGTCAGTGGCCTTCTGGGAAAAATATCCATACACTTAACATTATTTTGGATGATTACAAAGAAATTACATCATATATGTATGTTTGTTTTTTAATAACATTTGGATCCACCAATTTGCCTGGATGGACACATGGAATAAAATGATTATTGGCTATTGTAACACTCCAAGGTAGGTATAGTTTGCTAGATGAATATGCTTAACTCTTTGCTAGTATCAGATGGTTATACAAGTATAACTACCAAGCCTTAAGGAATGAATGTCAGCAGAGAAAGACCACACAATAAAGAAACTGGAATCAGTGGGTAGAATTTGTATGAACAATATATTAGAAATGAACAGAACAGAACATACGATGGGGTGTGAACATCAGTGGTATCAGTAGTGTTGCATGCTGGGTGTGTGATTGTTTGTGTGTGTAGGGGTGCTGAAGGTGCATAACAAAACAGTAAGTTACATAACAGAACCTAAACTAGCAGCCCAGGTTCTTTAAGGTCATAAATAAATAAATATATATATATGGTTATAAATAAATATATATATATATATATATAGATATAAAAAACAATATCAGTATACTCCATACTATAACAGTTTTATTATTTTATTACATGAGTAGTTTTTGCAGCAGCTCACTCTTTTCTGCAACACCGTCAATGATTTTCTCACTGTCCAGCATCTGCAAAACATCTGTTTGAGTAGCCATCAACATAAAAGCCTCCAGGTGCTGTTGAGAGAGTGAGCTCCTGAGCCTGTTTTTTATGTATTTCAGGGTTGAAAAGCTTCGCTCACATGCTACCTGTGTGACAGAGAGGGTAAGCAGGAACCTGTATGCAAGGCCTATGATGTGGTATGCATCTGTCAGGAGGTTGTACTGCTTCAGAACTCGGTAGCAACAGATTGGACAGTCCTTGCAAGATGAGCACTTTTTGTACACTATCTCTGCCTCATCTTCAGCATCCTCTGGCCCGGGTTCTGTTGTCTTTGTTGTGTATTCATCAAATACTGATGACTTCAGCCTATCCCATTGTCGTGCCAGACTTTTGAGTTCGCTCTGTAACTCTGCCTCTGTTGCTCTGTCATCAAATGGCAGCAAACATTTGCTTAGCTCTTGAAGTGCTGCCTCTGGGAAACTTTCGCCGTAGGATATAACCTGGCTGAAGTTTTTTGGGTCCAGAAGTGCCAGATCAGCATACAAAGTGCCATTCTTGAGGAAACGTTGGTGCATGCTTCCTGCGACTGTGTCCATTATTCGATTGTGAACCTCAATCTTGTATGATGCTTCGGCATCTGTCACAGCCTCATCTCGGGACCTCTCTCCAGGCATCGATTTTTTCCTTCTTCCCCGTTTCTGTGGCAGAGTGGTCTCCACCTCCAGCTCAGTCTCCTCACTCTCCTCCCCAATTTTATAGTTGGCCCACTGGATGAATTTGTCGGCTGCTGTCTTGATGCTCTGAAAATCTCTGGTCATTTCTTTCAGCTCTGCTTCTGCAGTCGCAACCATCCGATGAGCTGTCAGGATGTCCATTCCACTGGTTTGAAGATATTTTGAAACTGGTGAAGTGACCTGGAAAATTCGCAGGAAGATCTGAGCTGTTAGTATAGTTTCATACTTTAGAAGCTGGCCGATGTATCCCTGGGCATTTACTCTCGCCGTGGCATTGATGGTCTCTCCATCTTGAATGGCTGAGAGGGTGTGAAGGACATCAAAATACAGGGCCCCGTCTGGCTTTCCAAAAGAGCCAAACACCTTCGTCAGAGCAGCATCTTTGGACCACCATCACGTTTCTCCTATAGAGGTGAGACGTCTGCGTCTTGGGTCTTTGCTCTCCTTTTCCCAGATGTTCATCCTCTGGTAGGACTCTCTGAAGAAGACAGCGATGTGGTTCATAAGTGAAAAAAGAGAGCCACTTGCCAGCACACACTGTGTTGTGTCTGTCAGCACAAGATTTAATATGTGTGAATAGCACCACACATGGATTTGTGTTGGGCACTTTTCAGAGAGCAATGCAGAGAAGCCTTTATATTGGCCTTGCATATTGGAGGCCCCATCGGTGGAATTCCCAATACACTGCTTCACATCCAGATCCATGGCCACCAGCACGCCATTCACAAGTTGGGCAAAGTACTGCCCAGTGGAAGCCTCACATCTGGTCACAGCAACTAGTCGCTCATGAACAGTGTCTGTCACATACCGTATGACAACAGAGCACTGATCATGGGCTGTGATGTCCTGTGTGGTGTCGATCTGGACCGAGTACATTCCAGATTTCCGGACTTCAGCAGCGATGGCACTTTTCATGAGGCGTTGAATGGTGGTGATGATGTAGTCGATGGTCGTTTTGGATAGGAGAGTGACAAGGGCACCTCTACCTTTTGTTGAACCAGACTGGTGAATCTTCTTGCTCTTTTCGATGCAGAGAGTGAGGTGTTCCTTGAGACAAACATCATATTTTCCCAGTAAAACTGTTATTTCCAAAAAGTTACCATGGTCAATAGTGTCGTCATCCAGTGTGTATGCTGCCTCTTTCTGCCTGCCTCTGTAGCTCAAACCTCTTTTGCCGATGAGCTTTATTACATCTATAATGCGCTCCAACACTTGTCGCCTTCTGCGGACTTGCTCTCTGTGAAGTGACATCTGAGGTCCCATGAGAAGGTCCTGGATCGTGCTTCTTGAAGATCGGAGAAAATATGCCTCAGCGCAACCTCTGTGTAGTTGGCTCTTCTCATGCTCTTCAACTCTCTGGTGTATGTGTGTGAGGTTGGACATGCCAGTGATGAACGTGCTGCTTTCTGTGTGATTAGCAAAGGCGAGACAAAGGGAACAGAAGAGGGCTTCTTTTTCTTGACTGTATGAAAGCCATTTTCTGTTTGTGCCGTCTTTACAAAAAAAAGCTCTCTGCACTACAGCCTTGTCTGCCTTCTGCTGTGGGTGAAAACGGAAGAAGTGGTCAAATGTGTCTGACTTCGGCCTGGTGAAATAATCAAAATCTTTGCCTTCACTTTCTGTGTCTTCTTGCCCTTGATCATCCCTGTCATCTTGGCCTCGACTTTCTCTATCATCATGGCTGCTATCCCTGTCCTCTTGGCCTTGACTTTCTCTGTCATCCTGGCTGCTATCCCTATCCTCTTGGCCTTGACTTTCTCTGTCATCCTGGCTGCTATCCCTATCCTCTTGGCCTTGACTTTCTCTGTCATCCTGGCTGATATCCCTATCACTGTCATCTTCAGCCTACGTGAGTGGTAAATAGGGTTTATCATGTTAGTATGTTAAACCATTGACACAACACTATCAGCAAACTACACTTAAGAACATTACATTTAAGTGTACTAAGAATACTTTTTTATAATTAACTTTCCACTATTGGTTAGTACACTCAATGTGTATTAGATAAATATACTTGAAATGAGTCAAACTATTAAAATATTTAAACACAATTAATCGCAATTTTTGAATGTCCCTATTATTGTAATGCTCTTATCAACATGGAAAAGTGGATTGGCTTGCTTTATGCAAATGTTTTATTTTATTGAAAAACAACATTGCCAAACAGGGCGCTACAAAATATAATTATAAAGTGCACATTTCACAAAGACTCAGCCTATAGTGCAGTCAAACCATGGCTTAATAATTCATTTTTTCAAGTTTGCTGTGAACATCGCCAGGCCTCTTATTTAAGAAACAATGAACCTTAACAGTTAGGTTACCAATAGAAAGTAGACAAGCCTGTTGACCAAAAGGAACGTTAATCTCGCGAGAAAAACATTGACGTCGTTAAAATGGGTTTGCAGCGTCGTTAATAACTCGTTAATCTGACTTTATCTTAATACATCTGCTCAATTGAAATACACTATTTTTGTACTTGGTATATTAAAGTGTTACTTACGGTGTACGTTGTACCCTGGCTCTTATCTTGGCTCTCATGCCCCTGGCTGCTGCTTCCAGCAGCTGAATCATCAATCTAGATAACATATTAACATTTTGTTTAATATGTTGTGAAATGCATGCTATACTTGGCCAAGTCAACGCCTCTACATAACATATTAACAATCTAGATAACATATAAACATTATTTATAATTTTAGATTTTAGCATAACAAACTAGCTGGTTAACTTATTTGTCACAGGTTAATAGAAATTATAAGATTGTCCTATTTACAACTACCACCATGGATAGCTTGCTCATCAATTGTAAGCCAGTGACTACGGCTAACATGTTAAAATAGATAATCTAGATGTTGACAACAACACCAGCTTGCTTATTTTACCAGATCATAACGGTCTATATATGCAAGGCTAGCTGTAGGGAACGTTACCTCATCTGCGAATAGAAAGCTCACATTTGGCAACGTCAACGCCACATCTTACCTTTTCACTGTCACCAGTCGGTGGTTTTCCAAAGAAATTTGATATTTTTAAATGTTTTGAGGCACCTTTCTCCAGACATTTTTTCTTTTTATCTCTTAGCTTTTCAGCTCCACCTTTTCGTTTTGGTGCCGACGGCATGCTCTCGCACTCTCCAAAACAACGAAGGCAACGAAGAGCTGGGCCTCATGGGTTGTGCGCATGCGTAGAACTGGGTGCCGCGTTGCGTGTATGTATGCAAATCCAAATTCTCTACACTTCGGCTGTGTAAGAACCAATTTAGAGGTGTTTATTAATAAGGTGGAGATCTTTTCTTACTTTGGACTTCCGAAGTCTGTAAAACACATATTAAAAGACACTTAAAAAAAAATCGAAAAATAGTCACCATGAGTGTGAAGACCGATTGCGAGTAGCAGTATAAAAGCAGTCAGTGCGAGTAGCTCTTGGAGCTCTAGGTATAGCTCTTGGAGAAAATTACGCTTGTGCCGCTGTTTCAACCACTGTAGGGCTGATGCGATGATGGGCGTGGGCCGGTACATAATAGTGATGGGCCGTTGGATTTATATTTTCGGCCATCGGCCCACCGGGGATGTCCCCGGTATTCCCGATGGCCAGTCCGCCCCTGCACAGTCTGTAGACAGCGACCGCGGAGGGTCCAGTCCTTGATGAAGTGGATCGTGGATCCCTAAACTCATATAGGGCTGTGTTGCTCTGCTCAGCCACATGTCCGTCGTCAAGGCATATTTCGTTGCACTGCATACCTCTCTCTCCACTTCTGCCCGACAACTAGCATACAAGTGAGGCAACTCCACTTTGCTAAAGTGCTTCCGACTGGGCATCACGTACCTCGGATCGAGTGTGTGGATGAGGTCCCGAAAGCTGTCTTTCTCGACAATATAAACGGGAGCCATGCCTTTACAGATGTAGCGTGAAATGGCACCTGTGATCTGCTTGTGTCGCTGAGACGTCTTTTCATATTTCGTGCCTTGGGTGAATGCTTCCTTTAGCTTCGGCTGGCTGTATTTCTTTCCAGAGCCCCCTGCAGTTTCATCCCTTTTTTGTTTTGATCGGAGTAGTTGGAGTTTTCCGTGTTCTTCTTCGTGATTTTTCTTCAGGTGGTAAAAGAGGTTGGAAGTATTCGCATCAGGCGCAGGAACGACTTTATCGCACAGTTTACATATCGGCTGCGTTTGTTCTGTATCAGCGGGCTTAAATCCGAAATGAAGCCAAACCACTGAGCTGCCCCCCCTTTTCGGCAAAAGCGGTGTTTGTTGTGTCTGTGCAACCGTTTCGGATTGTATAACAGCGGCTGTGGTAACTGTTACTGTCCGTCCACACCAGAAGCGAATTGAGCGACCAAATCGCCGGAAGTCATTCACTTTCTATGGGCAAGAGCGACCAGAGCGACCAAAGCGACCAACGCTACCAGCGGCCAAAGTTGAGCGACCAGAGCGTCAAAAAGAAGTTGAAAACTTTTTAACTTTATGCAAATGACTATTATTCGCTTCAGCGACCAAACACTGACAGCCAATCGGAATGTAGACGCTCTTCGCTTGCGTGGATCCCAGGGAACATCGGCAGGCACTTTGGTTCCTACCTACCTTTATTCACTCACTGAACAAAATGTCGGCTGAAGTATTAATCGCGGCTGTAACTGGGCACCCGGTGTTGTACGAACCCACCCTTTTTCAGTTCAGAGATCGAAACGCCATAGTGGTTTGGATATCAAGTGATGATAAGCGGGAGTATTTATAGGCTACATCTAGAACGTTCGTATTTAAGCGGGAATCATTATAATTTTCTCTACATGCCACCAATCTAACCAACCAATCGCGTGTAGCATGCTTTAAACAAAACCAAAAAAGTATTTGAAATCGTCACATAAACAAATTAATCGACAAGACGAGGGATAAATGACAAGGGATATATCTCTTGTCTTTTATCCCTCTATTCCCCACTATTCACGGAGCCTGAGGTGAATAATTTTTAATTAAATAGTCTAGATAGATAGATAGTCAAGTCTTTATTAATACCAAACGACACAAATCGTCGGGAATCCATTTAGGTGGTTCCCACACAGGACAGTAGCCTACAATACCACACAGAACAAGTCTGACTGGATAATACACACAATACATCACATTAAAACTAGACACGCGTTGATAGATAGATAGACAGAAAGGCCTAGATAGATAGATAGATATGTTCCATTATTTGCCTTGCGGAGCCAACCAGTCCTGTGCACGTATGCAAATTAGCCATGTGTCCCAACGTCTATTTGTTTTGAATGCGACGAATGAGTGCAGATCATGATTTGCAGATCCAGATCAGTGAAACATATTTTAACTACTACAGCACGCAGGGTTTTTTGTTCTCGGTTGTAATTAGCCTACATTTTAGGATTTTTTTTATATTGGGGGGAATCACTGTCCTACTTGTTGTCGAAGCACTTTATCGAACAAGCAAAACCGTCTCGGCAATATGGCCAAGGTGTATGGGAGAGTTCACTATTTGATATGGCTGTCTGTAGGGCCTACTAAACGCATACGGTTCCTTTAAATGCGTCTGCATAATTGAATTGTACGTCATGAGCGACTTGAGCGACCAAAGCGAACAGAAAAAATCGCAGCGAAACTTTGTGAGCGACCAGAGCGTCTTTGACGCTTTGGTCGCTCCTGGTGTGGACGTACAGTTACACCTTCCTGCAGCGCGTCCATCATTCATTTTTTTTTTAACCAGAATTAAATTTCGCGGGCTCTCGTATGATGCAAAGCAGCGTAACGTAAAGCGGTGTCGTGTCGCAAAACCACGTTCTCTATCTTAATATTCTTTTTTTACAGTTATATAAACTTAGAGTTTGCATAGTAAGAAAAGCAAAATGTTATATTAGGATGTGAAATTATATTAAAATGTATATTAGCTGTAATAATGAAAAAAAAAGTTTATCACGATAGAAAAGATAGAGGAGAAAGATCACGATAGACACGTTTCTATCGTCCTCACGATATATATCGTCATATCGCCCAGCCCTACTATGTATTATATGATATTATTTAGATATAGAGCTCCAGGACTGTAACGCAAGTGTTGTACACTTCCTTGTTATTTGGATAACCGTTCTGCTGTTGGTGTGATGGCGCATAACATGAATGAATGAATTGGGGGGAAGGAACTTTGGCTTTGACTCCCTGAAGTACATGAACCACGACATGGAGGAGGAAGGGATTGTTGGCGGCGAATGTCTCCCGCTTGAGCCCCGCTGAGGGACCACCGCCGGAGGCGGAGGTGCATAAGCGCTGCCCGGCAAAGATCCCTTTCTCCTCCTTGTCGTGGTTCATGGTCTTGAGGGAGTCAAAGCCAAAGTTCCTTCCCCCCAATTCATTCTCAACCTTGGCTGAGATAACCCCCAATACGAGTCTCGTTGTAGAAATACCAGAGACGAGAGTCCGACGTGATGCGCCATCACACCAACAGCAGAACGGTTATCCAAATAACAAGGAAGTGTACAACACTTGCGTTACAGTCCTGGAGCTCTATATCTAAATAATATCATATAATACATAGATATCTATATAATATAACATATTGTGTGCGCCTCCAGACGATATTATGAATCACAAACGACTTTGTCGGGTTCTGCGACGTCTCTGGTTCTTCCACTTTCACATCAACCTGAAGTCGACTGAACCGCGCGCTGCCTGCTGCCGGCTGCCCGCTGCCGGGCGATGGTGACTCGCGGCAACCGGCGGCATGTCGCAGTTCATGTACTTCAGCGAGTCAAACCAAAGTTCCTTTCCCCCAATTCCTTCTCAACCATGGCTCAGATAACCCCCACGAGAGTCTCGTTGTGGAAATACAAGACACGTCAAAGAACCGACAAGAAACACTTGCGTTACAGTGTGTGTATTCACACACACACACATGTGGCGCTCGCACGGTCGAGTCTCATTGGCGGGCCAACGTCTCTGGGCGGGCCAGGCAGAGTAAGGGGAGGAGCTGAGATTCCTGATGACGTCATGAGCACAGACATTCCAAATCAGCTCGCTTGAGCCTCCGTTTTTTTCGAAGGCGAGCAGAACAGCTAGTGCTAGTTTTACACCAAACGAAAGTTTTAGCCACTGTGGGACCATAGGCAGGCTAGGGGAACTCATATTTATGTTAGAAAACCTCCCAAAGTGAGATTTTCATGTCATGGGACCTTTAAGATGGCTGAAGGGTCCTCAGTTTCTAGAGAAGGAGGAAACAGACTGGCATGAAATCCCAGAGAGACTAGGACAAATCCCCCTAGATGATCCCGCGGTCAAAAGGGAGGTCTCTGCAAACATTGTTAGTGTGGACACTAATCCAACCAGCATGTTGGTTGAGCATTACTCATCATGGAATAGACTGAAACAAGGGATTGCATGGAATTAAGGATACGGGCACTTCTCCTTCTACAACAGGAAAGGAAGAGAGCAGCTAGTGGAAACATGAGCCCAGAGTGGACAAAATTAAAGTCCTTGAAAGAAAAGATGAAGCATCCTAGGATAGAATCTGGGGCACAGGAGCTGTCTGTGGAAGACATCAGAGAAGCTGAAAAATCCATCAATCGCTTTGAGCAAAAATGCTACCTCTCTCAGGAGCTTGCTCACTTGGAGAAAGGTATACAAGTGAAGGCAAGTAGCTCAATTTGTAAAATAAATCCAATTCTGGATGAGGGAATGTTGAGGGTGGGAGGGCGGATAAGCAGGTTGGCAATGCCGATAGAGATGAAGAATCCGATTAACCTTCCGAAAGGTTCTCGCATATCCATACTAGTCTTACGCGACATTCATCAGAGTTGGGCATTCTGGAAGAAGTCATATGCTCCCCACACTGAATCAAAGATATTGGTTGCCTAGTGCCAACTCCTCCGCCAGAAAGATCATCAAGAGTTGTGTTTTCTGCCGCCAGATGCAAGCAGCAGCTGGAGAGCAGAAAATGGCCGACCTTCCGGAAGATAGTGTATCGCCAGATCTCCCACCCTTTACGCATGTTGGGATTGACTATTTTGGACCCATAACTGTAAAGCAGGACCGGGCACATGTGAAACGCTGGGGAGTGATCTTCACTTGCCTGGTGAGCCGGGCTGTGCATTTGGAAGTAGCAGGCTAATTGGATACAGACTCGTGCATTAATGCGTTGCGCAGGTTCATATGTCGCAGAGGACCAGTCACCAGCATACGCACAGACAATGGGACCAATTTTGATGGAGCACAGAAAGAGCCGCAGAAATCTCTTAAGGAAATGGATCACCACAGGATTCAAAATGCACTACTGAAAGATGGCGTAAAATGGACTTTAAATCCCCCATTTGGGGCCCACTTTGGTGGAGTTTGGGAAAGGCTGATTAAGCTGGTGAAGAAGATTCTGCTTTCTGTCCTAAAGGAACAGGTGTTGGATGATGAGACTCTGCAGACTGCTTTGTGTGAGGTTGAGTCTATCATGAACGACAGGCCGCTAACAACAGTGTTGTTAGCGATAGTAACCCACCACAAAGTGTTCACATAAGTAACCCACCACAAACTGTTCACATAAAGTCACAAATGTATAGTACTTACTAGGGATGGGCATGATTAATCGACGATCGAATTTCGTAAATTTCGTAAATTTTTCATTGATTAAACTAATGCAGTGTGCAATTAAACATTTTACCACACGGGGGCAATATTTAAATTTGCGGCTCCTCCCCCGCAATAAACATCCCGCTTTGAACGGTGAACTCTTTAAGCCTAGCAGCTATAAAAACTACAAAATGACTTAATGCAGGCTATGTGGAAAATGTGCCGACTTTGGCTCAGCCTGGCTCCGCCCTCTTCCGCTACGTAGCTAAGATGGCTGCCGTTGAGTACGAAAAGTGTACATTGCCACACACTTCGCGATTTGACCGTTTTCAGCACACTTATTTTCGCCCAATCTGAATCAAAACGCCCTACGTGCTCAAACTTAACTAGTAAGTACGGATAGTATGGATATTGGAACACGGCGATGTAATAATGAAGCGGACGAGGCCACGGCGAAGTCTGGTGTGGGACCATTATGATTTAAAAAATGACTCCACAAATTACGTGATTTTGTAATTCGTCAGACAACTTATATCCAAACCATTTCCATACTATGGAGCCGTTGGTCTTTCGCTTGCAAACAAGCTCCTCGGAGCTGCATGCGCAGGCGGACTCCATAGCTGTGTTCGAAATCGTTCCCTATCACGGATATAGTGCACTATATAGGGTGCTCGCCATTTTGTAGTGGTGTTCGAATTCTCAGTGGTTAATTTCATGCACAATATAGTGCACTTAAAATACCCAATGAATAGTGAACGATTTCGAACACGGCTCACGGCTCAAAAAGTGATGTGAGTCAGTGGAGGGGGGGGGGGGGCAGGCAGAGACTGTGGGCCCTATCTTGCATCCGGCGCAAGTGACTTAGTCACTGGCGCATGTGTCGTTGCTAGTTTACAACTGGCGCAGAGCGTTCTTTTCCCACCAGCGCCACTCGCCGGTAAATTAGGGATTGATCATGCGCCCCAAGGGGCGGTTCGGCGGAAGGAGGAGGCGTGTTCTGGCGCAAACGGTATTTTGCCGTCTCTGAATACCATTGCGCTACTGACCAGGAAATACCTGGTTTAAAGTCAGTGGCGCGTTGTTCAGATGCTATTTTAAGGGCGCAAGCATACATGCGCATGCGATGCATACGGATTGCTTGTGCACCTCGCGCATACACTTTGCTTCTCTCATCTACCTAGCCGCACATTCTTGGTAAATTATTTGGGAAAGAACAGCTGATGCAGCGGTAATAAGTCGACTTTTAAATCAATGCATCTGCAAACACCGTACAGCAAACACATATTTTCTTGACACAGACATCGTGTAGGCCTACATGCCCATAACTTTTAGGATTGATGAGTAGGCCTATTTGATCGTGAAAAACATTGTTTTACCGCGAGTGAGTGTTAAAAAGAATGAATGAATGCGGGCGCGCTTGTGTGCTCTGTTTAAACACACGCAAACTAAACACTCTCATCATCATCTCATCTTCGTCCGCTTATCCGGGGTCGGGTCGCGGGGGGAGCAGCTCAAGCAGGGGGCCCCAGACTTCCCTTTCCCGGGCCACATTGACCAGCTCTGACGGGGGGATCCCGAGGCGTTCCCAAGCCAGTGTTGAGATATAATCTCTCCACCTAGTCCTGGGTCTTCCCCGAGGTCTCCTCCCCACTGGACGTGCCTGAAACACCTCCCAAGGAAGGCGCCCAGTGGGCATCGTTACCAGATGCCCGAACCACCTCAGCTGACTCCTTTCTAAGTAAAGGAGCAGCGGCTCTAATCCGAGTTCCTCACGGATGGCTGAGCTTCTCACCCTATCCCTAAGGGAGACGCCAGCCACCCTTCTGAGAAAACTCATCTCGGCCGCTTGTACCCGCAATCTCGTCCTTTCGGTCATCACCCAACCCTCATGACCATAGGTGAGGATAGGAACGAAGATCGACAGGTAGATCGAGAGCTTTGCCTTGCGGCTCAGCTCTCTTTTCGTAACAACGGTGCGGTAAAGCGAACGCAATACCGCCCCCGCTGCTCCGATTCTCCGGCCAATCTCACGCTCCATAGTTCCCTCACTCGCGAACAAGACCCCGAGGTACTTGAACTCCTTCACTTGGGCAAACTAAACACGTAACGCATAATACAATCAATGGCAATGTATATTACCGCGGGGACACATGCATATTAGGATAGCATACAATACTGATAAGAAACAATGTTTATAATGTATTGCGTAGGCCTATATCATTAAATAGAACCACAGTTACCGCATATCATATGTTATAGCCTATCATACGTTTTCTTTGCCGAAATTTATTTGAGGACTCAGTATTTCTGAAGTTGTGGAAGAAAACCCCTTATTCCATGTGTGAATTAGGCCATATTATTTGGCAATAAACTAAGCCATTTGCAAATTCATGTGCATCTGTCTCATCGGAGACTGCAGACGCGCTGTCAAAATATCAACTCGTCCGATTCAAATGCGCTCATGGCTCTTAAAGGGGATGGGAGCTGGCACTCTCATTGGTTTGTTGCACGTCACGCCCAAACCACACCTACGGGTAATTAGGCTGCTTCAGACCAACCCTTTTGACACTTGCGCCGCGGCGCAAGCGTCATTTATCCGCCTGTAAAATAGCGATAGCGCCGTAGAACCGCCCACAAAGCTACTTGCGCTTTGCGCTTCCCACTTGCGTTTCAGACCGTTCAAATAGGGCCCTGTGTGTGTGAGCCGGAGGCAGAGCGGGAGAGACATAAGCAGAGTTACGAAATAGCAGGCGGCAGGCGCGGTTCGAAACTGGTGTTATTTGGAACAAATGTGCTGTAATTTCAACGCAAATTAAATTATATCGATATTGACGATATGGTCTCGTTTCATATCGCGTTTGAAAAAATATCGATATATTTTAAATATCGATATATCGCCCAGCACTATACTATACCGTACTATCCGTATTCACGAGTACGTTCATATTTCAGATGTGAGTGCTGTTCCAAATCGAGTACTCTGTGGTGCACTAACCGGAAATTACGATCACGACTGCCGCCGCGTCTCCTCCCCCGCAATAAACATCCCGCTTTGAACGGTGAACTCTTTACGCCTAGCAGCTATAAAAAGCTATAAAAACTACAAAATGAATATTGATGCGGGCAATGTGGAAAATGCACCGACTTTGGCTCAGCCTGGCTCCGCCTCTTCCGCTACGTAGCTAAGATGGCTGCCGTTGAGTACGGAAAGTGTCCTTCGATCCACACTTCACGATTAGCCCGTTTTGAGTACGACATCCGGGTCCTTGAAGTATACTTATTTTCGCCGGATCTGAATTGGAATGTACTACGTACTCAAAATTTGGCTAGTAAGTACGGATAGTACGGGTATTGGAACACGGCACTGGCCGGAGGCAGAGAAAGCCGAGGAGCCATTTTAAAAGCAGGTCGAGGAAAGACAGGAGAGGGGGACCGGTGTTTCAGTTCAAGTCGTGACCGTGTTAAATGGTACCGTGTTAAATGGTACATTCTGAGGCTATCTTAGAGAGAAATTCTAGCTCTTGTGGTCATCCTGAAAAACTAAAATACTATCAACTTTTGGTAGACTTGTACAACTTTACCCTGTAAATAAACACGACAAATTTCAAAAATATTGGCTAAACTTTTATTAAGTAGGACAAATCACAACAGCAGCCGTCTGTTCCTGAGACTGCCCCAACGGCTCACTGCCTTGTCAAAATCAAATTGATCAATTGCAGGCCCCTCAATACTGATCCTGAGGAGGTGGTTCAGGGTAGCGTTAGTCATGGTAGACCTCCTGTGCCATGCCTCTATGGAACAAGTTTTGGGGCTCTAGAGTCAATAATGGCGACGCTATAGAAATGTTACTATTGTTGTCGTTTTCAGTTTTGCACTTTGCAGACGGTCCCTAAGCTCGCGGCTGAAAGCCGACTGCTCGTAGAAGCCAATGCAATTCAGTTTTGCACTTTGCAGACGGTCCCTAAGCTCGCGGCTGAAAGCCGACTGCTCGTAGAAGCCAATGCAATTCACCGTTCGCTAAAGACGGCTCGTTTGGATGAAAACTATGTTGTAGCTGGTTCTCTGGGTTACTACACTTTTTTGGGGCTAATTCGGCCGTGCAGCTGCCATTTAGTTCCCTGCTACGGGTTCCCTGGTAACAGGGAACCCGTAGCAGCAGCAACCCTGTTCGACTGTTCGTTAGACCTATCATCCCTTGGACGATCTGTAGGTATGCTTTGTTGATCTGAATAAACGTTGTGTCTCAGAGTGATACTGCCTTGCGTCACATTGATTCTCGAGCTCGCTGCTTTGCTAGAGACGATCCAGAGCAAGAGACTACGCCACATCAGGCGACTGAAATGGTAGCGAAAGAGCGCATAAGTGTTTTTGGCTGGGTTGTAGGCAGTTGAGGGAAACACAACATTAGGTTTTGAATAACTGGTGTAATGGCCTCTTCTTTTGGTAAGCGAGACAAATACCATGGTCTATAATAGCATGGACAGTCGGGTCACAAGTTGATCTGGCTGCCTCCTGTTCTTAGGAAGAAGACTAGTGGTGTTTTTTAGTCCTGCAGCTGAATCAAGTCTCTGGCTCAACGGCACAATGGAATGGAATCTCAGCTTGAAATATCTTTCCCCCAAAATGGTATGAGTTTGAATCCCGTGTTTATTATTAAAAAACAAACACCAATTTTCCATTTATTTCGGCTTACGTGACAAGTTTCCTCCAATTAAACTCCAAATACGAATGAGATGGTTATGTTTTGGACATTTTATTGAAAATAAATCAAAGAGGCATTCGCAAGGACAGCTACGAATCTTTTCCCTACAGCTGGCGTAGCCACGACAACAAGCGACGCATTCGGCTGATGGTCACCAGTTAACACGGTCACGACTTGAACTGAAACACCGGTCCCCCTCTCCTGTCTTTCCTCGACCTGCTTTTAAAATGGCTCCTCGGCTTTCTCTGCCTCCGGCCAGTGCCGTGTTCCAATACCCGTACTATCCGTACTTACTAGCCAAATTTTGAGTACGTAGTACATTCCAATTCAGATCCGGCGAAAATAAGTATACTTCAAGGACCCGGATGTCGTACTCAAAACGGGCTAATCGTGAAGTGTGGATCGAAGGACACTTTCCGTACTCAACGGCAGCCATCTTAGCTACGTAGCGGAAGAGGCGGAGCCAGGCTGAGCCAAAGTCGGTGCATTTTCCACATTGCCCGCATCAATATTCATTTTGTAGTTTTTATAGCTTTTTATAGCTGCTAGGCGTAAAGAGTTCACCGTTCAAAGCGGGATGTTTATTGCGGGGGAGGAGACGCGGCGGCAGTCGTGATCGTAATTTCCGGTTAGTGCACCACAGAGTACTCGATTTGGAACAGCACTCACATCTGAAATATGAACGTACTCGTGAATACGGATAGTACGGTATAGTATAGTGCTGGGCGATATATCGATATTTAAAATATATCGATATTTTTTCAAACGCGATATGAAACGAGACGATATCGTCAATATCGATATAATTTAATTCGCGTTGAAATTACAGCACATTTGTTCCAAATAACACCAGTTTCGAACCGCGCCTGCCGCCTGCTATTTCGTAACTCTGCTTATGTCTCTCCCGCTCTGCCTCCGGCTCACACACACAGGGCCCTATTTGAACGGTCTGAAACGCAAGTGGGAAGCGCAAAGCGCAAGTAGCTTTGTGGGCGGTTCTACGGCGCTATCGCTATTTTACAGGCGGATAAATGACGCTTGCGCCGCGGCGCAAGTGTCAAAAGGGTTGGTCTGAAGCAGCCTAATTACCCGTAGGTGTGGTTTGGGCGTGACGTGCAACAAACCAATGAGAGTGCCAGCTCCCATCCCCTTTAAGAGCCATGAGCGCATTTGAATCGGACGAGTTGATATTTTGACAGCGCGTCTGCAGTCTCCGATGAGACAGATGCACATGAATTTGCAAATGGCTTAGTTTATTGCCAAATAATATGGCCTAATTCACACATGGAATAAGGGGTTTTCTTCCACAACTTCAGAAATACTGAGTCCTCAAATAAATTTCGGCAAAGAAAACGTATGATAGGCTATAACATATGATATGCGGTAACTGTGGTTCTATTTAATGATATAGGCCTACGCAATACATTATAAACATTGTTTCTTATCAGTATTGTATGCTATCCTAATATGCATGTGTCCCCGCGGTAATATACATTGCCATTGATTGTATTATGCGTTAGTTTGCCCAAGTGAAGGAGTTCAAGTACCTCGGGGTCTTGTTCGCGAGTGAGGGAACTATGGAGCGTGAGATTGGCCGGAGAATCGGAGCAGCGGGGGCGGTATTGCGTTCGCTTTACCGCACCG
This sequence comes from Gadus chalcogrammus, assembly GCF_026213295.1. Taxonomy (NCBI): domain Eukaryota; kingdom Metazoa; phylum Chordata; class Actinopteri; order Gadiformes; family Gadidae; genus Gadus; species Gadus chalcogrammus. The sequence continues at coordinate 25,860,562 of NC_079419.1, read as the reverse complement.
TTGTTACGAAAAGAGAGCTGAGCCGCAAGGCAAAGCTCTCGATCTACCTGTCGATCTTCGTTCCTATCCTCACCTATGGTCATGAGGGTTGGGTGATGACCGAAAGGACGAGATTGCGGGTACAAGCGGCCGAGATGAGTTTTCTCAGAAGGGTGGCTGGCGTCTCCCTTAGGGATAGGGTGAGAAGCTCAGCCATCCGTGAGGAACTCGGATTAGAGCCGCTGCTCCTTTACTTAGAAAGGAGTCAGCTGAGGTGGTTGAGGAATACGTTTTTCAGTTATATGTATGTATGCTCTTACATGAGGATGTGCAAGCGTTTCACATGTAGTATTCATACCAGTTTTTTCAGTAGTGACGGTGAGAGCGTTTCAATAGTGAATGTAAGAGTGTTTCATAGGTATGTGTGCATGAAATTCCAAGGTCAAGGTCGGCATTTAAACCGGAAGGCGGGAACAAAGAGTGCATTTTTGAACAGCCAGAGCGCGCCAATCTGAGCCAACCGTCAAGAGCGAGTAAGAGCGTGACATTACCTCAGTAATCAGACCGTTAATAGTCAGTTATCTCACTTACACCTTATCTCACTTACTACTTACACTAACCGTCAATGGCAGACAATAGCCTTTTAACCGCTGAAGCCGTGTCCTTACTGAGGAACTTACTACAGTCGCCTTCACTTATTAATAACGTAACAAACTCATTCGATACACCTTCTGCCAATTCAATTAATTCGGAAATTATGTCTTTGTAACAACCTGGGTCTAGCAGCAGCAGCATGCAACCCGCACCAGTCAACGGACTACTGAATTATGGTCCCCGTTATGAAGCAAGGGCAACTTTTAGCTCATGGAAAGCTAAACCCAGGCAAAAGTAAGTATAATTGTTTATTTTTTATTGTTTAAGATAACTGTACCGTACCATTAATTTGCATTGTTCTAATATTGGCTAGCCAGCAACGTAAAGGTAATGTTGCTTGTTAGCTATCGTAGCCCGACCTATTAGCCCCCCACTCGCTGGTACACGTTACTTAATATTAATTTCGGTGTCAACCAGGATAACGGATTTTAAGCAACATAAGCTCCAGCCCAAAAGGGGTATTTAAATGGTGTGTGTGCAAAACATTACAGTTGTAGAGCGTAATTAAGTGTACTAGATAGCCATTTATTTATGTGTGTACAAACTGTCATGAAACGAACTGCGTGAATTCGATTTCGCGACGTCGAGAACTTGTGAGGGTCATACAGTTTTCAACCGACACCGATATCTCTCTTCCTCTTTAAATTGAGGTTTACCCGCTTATCACAGGTGACAACTATTACAATTTGTAATAGCTTGGGGCTAATAGGTGTGTTTACGATAGCATATTTGTGGGAAGATAGCACTGACGTTGGCTCGTCTGACGTGTTGTTTTTCATAGAGTCAGACAGAAAACCCCGTACCACAGGACGTTCAACAAGGACGTTATTTTGCTGCTCAGTCCCTCGGGCGACATAGTCGTCAAGCAGCGGAGGAAACAGCAATTGTACAAAAGAGGGCATATATTAAATGCTTTCGAGTTCGATAAATCCTGGGACCATGGGGCAGTTCTCCGGGAAATACGTAACGCTTTTAAGCAGAAAATTCCCGAAGATGTGAGGTATGTAGCGTTAACATTATAGCAGAGCCAGTCAGACTCCAATTCACTGTAGTCTGTATTCGGAGACCTTTACTTATCTAATTAAACGATAATGTTTTTTCCAAGAAGGACAAATGCCCTTAAGGTATAGCTGTATACAATACATACATACATCCTAGTAAGTAGAAGTGCTCCAAAATAAACTTTCTTGTTAGCACACATACATTTTTAGAGCCATATACCCCAAAAGGGGAGCACTGTAGAGCCCTGGTTTAAGACATCTAAACAGAATTACTTTATAATTAATACATTCATTATTAGACTATTTAGTTAATTCCACCAAAAACATTATAACATTACACAAGATTGTATGGATCTTCTTGCATACATTCTAGAAGTGTCTTCAACATTCAAAATGGCTAATCACTGATATGTACTCAATTGGTTTGCGCACAGCTTTGAACTACTGATGGCCTGTGGCAACAAGCTGATTGCACCAATGTTGAGGGATGGCCAGCAACTCGATGCCAGTTTAATACATAAAATTCTGAAATTAAAGGCTCTATATGTGAGGCCCTCCAGACAACTTGAGGTATGTATAAAGGTGTTATCTGTAACTTCTGAGTTTGAATGTAACCTAATTGTGCATGTACTGTAATTATTTTCGAAAGTTGCATATAGGCTATAACTTAAAACCAATCCGACATGCTGAATTTTTTACTGCTGGTTTAGTGAAGTACCCAACAACAGACAAGCAATAAGATCTTCGAAATATATCGTTCTTTCACAAGTTAATACATTGCACAAAATGTATGAAAACCACTACAGCATCTTTGTTTGAGGTACTGTAGGCTAGTTGATAGAATGACTATGGGATATTAACTGCAATCAATTCTATCCCGTTTTAAGCCTGAAAATTCTGATACAAGTTGCTGCGAAGAGGAGGAGGAGGACGTAGAGATGGTGCGGTCAGTCGCCACCAGAGCAAGCGGTCTATTCAACCCTGGCAGGGATCAGCTGGACCACCCCACCATGTCGGCGACAAGCAGCCTGGCACCGGCGAGCACCGTGGCCAGCAGCCTTGTTCATGACAGTACCCCACAATCGACCACCACAAGTACCGATTACAGAGCCTACCTTTCGGGTATCGATCTGTCATCTGATGAAGATGGAGATGAGGATCTGTATACTGCCTTATCGGCCAGCATGGAAGACCAGATGTGAGTATTGAAATATTGCCTTTTATCAAACAAAATGTTAGGTAACACTTTAGTTTGATAGTCCACTATTGAAACTCAACAAGCCATCAGTAGATATGCAGTTACATGTCAACAGTGAATGAGTTGACATTCAACCGAACTATCTCAACTGATAAGCAACATGTATTCAACTAACTGTAAGTTAACTATAAGTTGCACTATTAGTAGATGGTTAGTTGATATTTGACAGAGCTTGTTCAACAGATAAGAAACATGGATTCAACTAACTGTCTGTTACTATAAGTTGCGCTATTAGTAGATGTTGTTTTGTACACGTAGCATGCATTCAACTAACTGTCAGTTAACTATTAGTTGCATTATTAGTAGATGGTTAGTTGATAATCAACAAAGCTTTCAACAGATCAGAAACAAGCATTCAACTAACTAAGTTAACTACACGTTGCATTATTAGCTGGCGTTTAGTTGATATTCAACAGTGAGTTAGTTGATACTCTACAGAGCTTGTCAACAAATATGTAACATGCATTCAACCAAGTGTTAGTTGACTATAGTATATTTTTATTTTGTTCATTTATTTTTACAAAAACAGTCTGCAACAGACATTGTGCTTTTTACTACATGTTCTTTACAAATATTCAACTATCAGTTGAGTGTCAACTTCTAGTAAGTTGACTATCAACTGCTGTTATTAACCAATTCTCAACTTACGTTTCATATGGATCAACTTACCCTCCACTCACAAGGAACACATCTAATGAATGAACATTCAACCCTCTGTTGATCATATATGTTCATTGTAAAATAAAGATGAGAATATTTTATCAATCAATAGGCACCCTGTGTAGGTGACAACCTGTTGATTGTCATATGACTGTCGACAAACTATCAGTCAATATTCAACTAAGCATTAGTAGAGAGGTCTTAGGACTGTCAAATTAAAGTGAAAACAGTTTAGTGTCTACACACTATTAACAGAGAAAATAGTTGATTCTCAACAAACTATCAGTCGATGTTCAACTAAGCATTAGTAGAGAGGTCTTAGGACTGTCAAATTAAAGTGAAAACAGTTGAGAACAGTAGCGGTCTACAAACTAGTAACAGTACAAAATAGAGACAAGTTTTGCTCAACTGATCAGTAAAACTGGATGACCGCAAAGTGAAATAAACAACACATAAGCAGCATATCAGAGAAGAAAGCAACTTTATTATTTTAAAAAAACTAAGAGTCAAAAGAAACAAGAATACTATAAACCGTTTGAACAAATAAAACAAAAACATATATTTTTTTTTTAAATAAACTAAGAGTCAAAAGAAACAAGAATACTATAAACCGTTTGAACAAATAAAACAAAAACATTTTATTTTTTTTAAATAAACTAAGAGTCAAAAGAAACAAGAATACTATAAACCGTTTGAACAAATAAAACAAAAACATTTTTTTTTTTTAAATAAACTAAGAGTCAAAAGAAACAAGAATACTATAAACCGTTTGAACAAATAAAACAAAAACATTTTTTTTTTTTTAAATAAACTAAGAGTCAAAAGAAACAAGAATACTATAAACCGTTTGAACAAATAAAACAAAAACATTTTTTTTTTTTTAAATAAACTAAGAGTCAAAAGAAACAAGAATACTATAAACCGTTTGAACAAATAAAACAAAAACATTTTTTTTTTTTTAATAAATGAAAACACTCCCCTTTCTCCTCTGTCCATTTCAGCCTCAGCCTCTTTTGGTGAATGGTATCAGTTTTTTTTTTCTTTTTAAGTTCTTCAATCTTCAAAGAAAGGTCTCCAACTATTTTTGAGTCGCAGACCTTTGCTAAATGGAGGAGCGTCTTTTTTCCCTTTATCTCCTCCAGGACACTTCTGTCAGCTATGTACAGTTCCGCGATTGCGGCGGTGTCCTTCACAGCATTTCTTGAGACGCCTGCCTTTACGAATGCCCTTGACATTGTGTGTCCCCTTTCAATTATTCGAAGGACCTGGCGGTACCGCTTCACCACATCCGATATGGTTGTCACTGAAAATGGAAAAAAAATCCATTTCATCACTCAATTTGGCCCACCTGATTGTGTTTACCTGGTCGATACTGCTCAACAGTTGGCAAATCATTTGTTTGATCTGTTTTAACAATTGATTTCCGGAAAAGAAAAATGTTGAATTGATAAACAATTCTGTTATTTCAAAAAAAAGTACTGGTATTGATAAAAAATGAGTTAATAATGGTTAAACACAATACAATTCCAAAATGGTCAAGGGGTTCACAAACTTTCAAGCAGCACTGTATATGTAATTTCTGAACCTAAAGAAATACAGGACAATTATATAATTTACTTTACCACGATATCCTTTGGCCTTTGACTTCTTCGACTTCTTCGACTTTTTGCTCCTTTTTTTTGCTTTTTTCTTGTGCTTCCTCTTTTTCTTTCGGCCATCAGAGGAGGAAGAGCTGCTGCTGCTGGAATCTGAGTCTGTGCTGGAGCTGCTACTTGCGTCAGTGTTTGACTCTGGTTCGGTGTTAGTGTTGTCCACTGTGTCACCTAGGAAATGACGAAAAGCAGAAAAAAGCACTTAAAACAACTTTTAAGGGTAACTTTACCCCCAGTCTCAGCATAACTTGTCACACTGCACAATTTTGAAAAATGCGTTCTGACCAAGGTTCTGACGGCTCAGTTAGGAAGGAGGTGGCTGTAAAGGACACTGGGTTAATCTAGCTGTCACTCAGGAAGATCTAAATGATATAACTTCCTTAAAAAGCAGAGTGACAGAGAGTCTAAGGGCACTATCGCTACACGATGTGAGCTCATATGTCACACAGATGTGTTGTTTGAGGTGGAGGATTTTTCTGATTTTAAATTGTTGGAGGGCAATTCGGAAGTAGATGATGTATCTTGATAGTAGTGTTATGAGACAGAGTAGCCTGAGTGAGGTGAGCGAGAATGGCAGTGTGTTGTTGTTTGAGGGATTTCAGTGAGTGAATGGACGAGCGAGGAGATGGAGCGGTAGCATGTGTCTGGGTGTGTGAATGCAAGCGAGAGAAAGCAGCATAAGCTAATGCAACCAACTGTAAAGTGAGTGCAACGGAATAAAGTAAGCCTGTCAAGAATCGGTGTCCTCCTCATTCCGAACCACTGCCGGTAGAGTTAAGGGTGTTACCGTAACAGTTGTGTAATTTTTAAAAGAGCGCAGCTGGCTGGCTTTGCAGCGTTCGCCTGTAAGGCGCAGGTGTGAATAGTGCCCACCTGATATGCTGATGTCTATCAGATGTTGTGACGTAGAGAGACCCTCATACAATGGGTGAACTCCAATATTGTGGTTGTTGTAGTGAAGCCACATACATTACAGTTTTTTTTCGATCGCTAACCTGAAAAAAACCCACATTGAGCTCCAGTTGTGGTCACAACTGGAGCTCAATGTGGGTTTTTTTTCAGGTTAGCGATCGAAAAAACTGTAATGTATGTGGTCACTACAACAACCACATATTGGAGTTCACCCATTGTATGAGTCTCTCTACGGTCACAA